>NC_048582.1:12256102-12453602 GCF_013265735.2 Oncorhynchus mykiss | reverse complement strand
CAACGGTTCTGAACGTAACTTGGTTGTATCACATCCTTTAGCACTGCTGGTGGGAGGAGCCACATCTGTCAGTCAGCCTGTCAGGGGGCGGAGTTTAGCTGAGATGGACGACAAGGTAATAGAGGTCAGTGGTGTTCACTGCTTCACTGCTGCTACAGTACTTCTCAGTCCAATTGGATGAAAAACACAGGAGTCTTACAGCCGATGAATGTCCTGTGTAAAAACATTTTTTTGGAGTTGCATGCCATGAAAAAATACAGCAGAGAGAGACAGGGTTCAGTGTCTTATTCAGCCTTACTTGATGTGATGATGAATATAAAATGCTTTATATTCCCTCATCCTTAGAGATGCGAGTCCAACCTAAAGAACACCTATACCTTAAACCAGGGGTACCAGCATTGGGGAACACCCCTTCCAGCATTGGGGAACATCCCACACCCCCCTGCGGGCGAGGCATGTCTATTTCTATGGGCACAAGCACTGTTCGTGACAGACTGTTCACACCCTTCTTGTTGGTGGAGAGAATTTTGCAGGTTTAAAGCTTATTTCCTGCAATTCTGTACATTTTGCCATGCCTAATGTGTATTCATGTGATATTTGAGTGACAAAAACATGACTCCAACATCTATGAGCTGAAAAACAAAATAAATAAAAACATTAGCAGACATGGGCTAGTGGATCTGGACATTTCTAACAAGTTATAAATAGCTCTCTAAGGTATGTAATGACTGACAGGACAAGAGGAACTGATGATGCAATACCCAATATAGAAATGACACAGTGTGCATTCTACTAGTACAACTTTCAAGAATAAGTTTAAAGCCGGATTGAGTTCCTTTAAAACATTTTTTTGGGGGTGGGGGGCGACCCACAGTTTGGAAACCCCTGCCTTAAACAACTCCATCAGGGTCACAGAAACATTACATTGCGTTGAGCATTATGTACACAAAAAACACTGTCATAGGCTTTTGAAATGGCACATAATTTTTTTCTCTTTTTACACTATAGACCCCCACTTTCCCAGAGCCAGTGTCAAGCAGCAGTGTCTCTGGCGTTTTCTTTTCTGGGTGTGTCTTTTCACAACCCTGCGCCTATCTTCCTGTCCCCCCCTGTCACCCCCACTAAGTCGTCCTCAGAGAAGGGACTGTGGGGGTTGTAACCAAGCTCCGCTGTGAGCTTCAGAAAGTCTGCTGAACGCTGCAACCCCACCGCGCCACCCATGGTAACATCAAACTCGTGTGGCGTCTCCTCCTCTTCCTCCTCTTCCTCCTCTGCTTCTTCTAGGTCTAGCTCTCCCTCGTCATCCTGAGTGAAAGCTTGTTTATTCTCAGCTGGTTTGCCATTGGTCTGTTTTCCCCCGGTGCGCAGTCGCTCCGCCTCAGACTGGGCAGATGCAGATGCCTGCTCCTTGGCCTTGCGGCTGCGCTTCCACTTCATCCGGCGGTTCTGGAACCAGATCTTCACCTGAGGAGAGACAGAACGCAGGCCTGTCAGCCACACACTAATGCAGGAGGTCTCTCACCTGCAGTCTCTATCTCTCTATCCCCACACTCAGTTTAGTACATCTGGGATGACATTTTCTGTCTACTAAACCGGGCTGAAATGTCAACAACAACTGTTACTCACTTGCAGAAAGATTTATCTGAAGAAGTCATTCCAAAACGTGCTGAATATGTTCGAACACAGAGGAGTTGATCTTTTAAATCAACATGTCAACTGCTTCGTTAGGGGTGGTATTTGGGACTAGATGAGGCAGATCATTTGTACAGGTTCTTCCCAGAGGAACATAGGATAACAGGCCAGCGCTGGAATAGCCTGCCAGGTGGGAATCAACACACAGACACATATATACACGCACACAGACACACACAGAATGACACCTTTTCTCCCTCACCTGTGTTTCAGTCAGCATGAGAGAGGTGGCCACCTCAAAGCGTTTGGGTCTGGACAGGTACTTGTTGAGTTTAAATTGGTTCTCCAGCTCAAGGAGCTGCTGACTGGTGAAAGCCGTCCGGGGCCTACGACACTTCCCCAGGAGTCCTGCCTGGGGTGCTGAGAGGGGGAGAGGGAGAGGGGGGGGGGGGGGGGGGGGGAGACCTTAGTACAGTACAATATTCTTCATTGTGGATCATTTTTAGTGAAAAATTGGGTAGAAAGTTACAATGACTCTGGCCTAATCAATAGCTTAATTCTCCTCAACTATGTTCTTCCCAAATGTAATGAGATGTGTAGGCTACTAAACCTGTGTTCTGGTCAATTCAAGCTATTGGACAATGCATGTGAGTAGATTTAATCTCAGACTGTTCAATGGTCTTATTTCTGCAATACCAAGGACATAGGAAGTCCAATATAATGTTGAGGGAAGAACACACACACACATGCCCGCACTCTCTCGCCATCATTAACTATAATAGCTTTACTCCAGTTTATTGTTGACGAGAGGACACGGCAGAAGCTGGGCGCTAGAACCATAAAAAGCGCGAGCACCATTAACTTAATGAAAATTCGATGAAGCTTTAGTGATTTTATTGGTGAACTAGCAGAATGTTTTAGGTGTTTGTTTATAGTTTGCTCCTCAGTACAAAGACAATGTTCATCGAGTTGACGTTTATAGCGAAATGAAAAGGCCAAAAATAAAAACATGATATTATAGTTAGCAGTAAATCGATCGAAGACTTTTCATGAGACTACACTTAAACAATATTTAGGCCTATACCTCTACATGATACTTAAATAGCCTATATTTTTCAGACGTTGTGTATTAATGACTGAACAAAGAACAAAACCGTTCTACCATTAAGATTGAATGTGCAATATTATATGTTCAGAAAGCAGTTAAAAATATGTGTTTAAATATTGCAATAAAGGTGGATTAATATAAGCATGTAATGAATATATAGCATGATATAATACACATGAAAATATTACCATTCTATAATAATGCCTTGTATGTAGCCCTATTGTTCTTGCTCTTATATTGAAATAAAAATGTTTTGAAACAGATCTTGCCTGATTGGTAAAAATGTTAGCAATAGTTAGAAATAATATGAATACAATTAGTAACACAATATTATTATAATGAATATATAATAACACGTATTATTAACCAATAACCTACGTATTAGATGTATTCATTATTTACTAATTGAAATGTATGATTATTGTTATTATTGTTGTTGTTGGTGTTATTCCTCAGATTATTATCATTTTCTACTTTTTTGTAAAATGTGTTATGGGATATGTTATAATATGTTGAGTTTTGTTATCAATACTGGTATCAAATACGTTTAAGTTTTGCACACCTAGCTAAAGTTAATTGCAACATTTAGCCTAATCTTAGAACATATATTTGATTATGTTTACAACGTGTGTGTGTGTGTGTGTGTGTGTGTGTGTGTGTGTGTGTGTGTGTGTGTGTGTGTGTGTGTGTGTGTGTGTGTGTGTGTGTGTACCTGTATTTGCTTTCCCTCACCTTTGGATTACATGCAATGAGGAACAATAAGTGATTTTACGACACCTCTAGGCGGTTGGGTTCAATGCTTTGGAAGTGGTTGTTAAGTGATCAAACGATCCCTTCCCTACCAATAAACCTCCGGTATCTGGGCGTAAGTTCATTTCTGCTTGATACCCGCCACACCTATTTGAAAAACATGATTGATTACAGCAATTACGCTTAGCTTTGTGTCTGCTTGGCTATATTAATTATATTGCCTATGTGTTCTGAGCAAGCACAAAAACACATCACCAACAGACCAATGGACAACTCCATTTACATCCCCGATTTTAAAAGAAACCCCATGGGCCTAGCGCATAATGCCTCTCTTTTAAAAATATGTTTTGTTTGTTGATATATTTGTGACAAGAGTATATATAGCCTATTGAGTGTGCTGCCTAGCCCACATGTGTACTATACTTACAACTGTAGTCTGGAAGACGTGGTATCATCATTCCAGCACGGATCCAGTGTTCCAGGGGGAGAGACCCTGCCATGGCAGCCGCCTTCAGGTGGTCTGGGTACGACTGGGTAAGGTGTGTGAAGCCGGAGTAGGCGAAGGCAGGGTGATGTCCACCCAAAGCCGACATTGGGTACATAGGGGCAGGGTACATTTGGGGTAGCGAGGCGAGTCCCGTGTGAGGGAGGTTCAGCAGTCCCGGCTTGGGGATTATCCCGGTTTGAAGATGGGTGGGCGTCCTGCGCGGGGACGGGGTGTCCGCTCGCCGACAGGACACAGGGCTGCCCGCAGGGCTGTCACTGCTCAGACCTGGGGAGAGGTCTCGGTTCGCCCGGTGAGTCTCGTCGGCCAGCAGAGCATCGATTCGAAAATTATTCGATTTCTCCATACCGACTCTCATCAGGAAAACTGCCGCGAGCTGCTCAAAGGTCAGACCTGCCAATGTACACTTGTTCTGTGCGTCAGAGCACAGCTCCAACTCCAATCTTCTGTTTAAATGTTTCAGTTTTTTATAAAAGTCACTCTGAGGATGCCAGTGCAACCCTCTCGTAACCAAAATAAGTCAGAGCAATGATAAATATATGAGAGGATGTACTTTTAGTATGCGTTTCGATAGCAGGCTCCTTAGTTTTGCTCACTCCCTCGCTATCACCTACCTGTAACAGTTCTGGTAAAATATTCTCTGAAGAACCCTGAAGAGCTTAAATTATTAGCAAATAAAATGATACAACAAAATATTAAATTGCAATGCTTTCCGAGTGTCCATTTGGTTTCTGTAGTCCTCTATCCGCGTATTCACATCACATGTGATGACTAACAGCCAGGTCTTGGTGTTTAATAGCAACTTAACCAACTAAAGCAAGTGTTTCACTCCTTCAGACGCCGTCTCCCCCACCCCTGTGGCTGTCTGAGCTGTGATTGGCTAATGCAGGTACTCGAGGGGTGAGTTTAGTCGACCGTTTTCTAATTAACTAATTACTCTCTCATTTCCACGCGACTCAAGAAACCTCTGAACGCGCCTCACACGTCTCCTGCATGAGAAATGTCCAACCTCTTTCCCTCTGTCTGTCAGCAACACTTTCTGCTGTGTTTAATTGTGACGTGAGACTGTGAGAACTGGTAGCAATATTAGCCTTTTCTACTGTATGTGTTGCTGCGTTATGAACGCGCCTGAATCAGGTAACAAGATACAAGTGGTCTAGGCTATAATAGAACAAATACTGTAGTTATAGTTATTACATAGCTATTAGTACAAATTGATACAATATTTATAATAATGGTGATGATTATTTAAACATAACTTACCACATTGTGATTATAATAATAACAGTGATGATGAAAATAATAAAAGTATGTTACAGATTTGTAGTTTTTGCACATTTGATCTCAAGCCATATTTTGGACATCTATTTACAGCCTAAATCAAATACATCCTGCAATCATTATCTGTTCTGCGTGTCTATTCAGAGGAAATATTGGCAAGAGATTTATATTTCAATTAGCACAATATTAACGATTTGCTTATTTTAAAACCCATGGGTTTCTCCAGGTTGAAATGCTAATGTAATTCATCTTTATGAGCTAGAATTATACATCAGCGGAAGATAAAAAAAATAGTCCATTAATAAAGTTGATTTAGCATAGAATAGCTAGGTCACACTCCAGGTGTCTTATCTTCCATGTCCAAGACTCATTTCTATTCATCTACGTAATTAGGCCTATTTACATAGGCCCACAGCATATCGGTAATCATGTAAAAACATAATAAATGAAGGAAATCAGAAAAACAACATGATTAAAATAATAGTTTGTCAGTTATTAGTCTGTCATATTCCTAGTTAGGCTTTACAACTCGTTTTAAATCAGCACCGTTAGTTTCAGACGAGAGGAAGGAAAGTTTTAGACAAGGAAGATATCATTCAGTCACAGGTGCAAGCCACATCCTTATATTGGTATGTGTCATAAGGTTTTAAGATATATGCAGCAATGAGAAGCAGAATTGCTTTACTCTCTACATGTTTGTATGTGGTGCAACAACACTGCGTCCTGCCTCCCGGCTCCGGTCAGTGAACTATGGGGAATCTCCCTGTTGTCTCCCACCTTTAACAACCGCAATCTGCATGATCTGACTGACCCCTGAGGAGGAATGCGCGCAGGTGTGTGAACGAAAGCAGACATTGTCCTACTGTAGGTGGTCCTCACCTCAGGTCATGTGAACATTGTTGGGCCGTAAAGCACTTCAAAAAAATAACAAATATCCCGTTTCTAACAGGTCAAGCAGGTGACGCAGAATACGTAGTCGTCATGGCATTAACTCCTGTGATACTATTGTAATTACTACCCCCAGACCAAATCTACCACGAGTCCAATAATCACTAGCAACTGTTATAAGGTCCTAAGTGATAGTTATTTTGACATTTTTATGAAGTAAACATATAAAGCCCACTTGCTCATAGTTGTATCACAATGGCCAATAGGTTACTGAACATGATACATTATTTGATCAACTCATATGTATTTACCCATGATGCTCCACTCAGCAACAATCTTTGAAAAACATAGTTTAAAGTTTAGGCCTAAAAATGCCATGGTAACCTATACACAACACATGTTCGATTTGCATTTTAATAAACATGAATTAATAATATAATGAAAGTCATTTCAGATTCGTTATTTAACAATAACGTCATATTTTCAAACTCTTTTCGAAAGCAGTAATATTTGCTAAATCTTTTTTTTACTATTATCCTGTGCATTTATTCTTGCAATATATGTTTTTAACAAACTGGTAGATTTTAATAAAACCAGACTTTAGTTATGTTGTGAAAACAGGCATACATTATTTTGATTAGATCATTTACTTTAAAATTATCGGAACAATTTTATCCAGGAATATTTCAAGGATACAAAACATCATCCACAAATCACTTTTTGTGATTTATTTAGCCTAATTGTGAAAAGGTTGACAATAGAAAATAAATCCTAGAGGGATTTTTGTAGTTTTATAATAACTGTCAAAGACTTATAATGAATATTCCAATATGATAAAATATTAGTATAAGTACTCAGATGTAGGCAATAGCACTTATGACTTGAAGCACAGTTGAATAATCAAATAGTGAATGAGCCCCACGAATTGGAAGAGTAGTGGACGAGGCCCATAAAATCCAAGGGACACGCGGCCTAATCCGAAAGGCTCTAAATTATATCTCAAGAAATTGAAATCAGGCCTAGGAAGATGCATAAAACGCTTAAATGGTCACCTATCCCCGCTGTAGACCGTCGCTCATGTGGTTATTGTTGTTGCGTCTGACCCCTAGAAGATTGAAGCAGTGACACGCCGGGGGCTGCCGCCCTCCTCCCTCACCAACCCCTCCACCCCCTCTCTGCTCCCTATCACCCAGAATACCGCCTGTCGCCAGGTCTGATATAGAGCTAATTTGCTCCAGGGAAATCAGCCGCCGCCACGCGAGTGCTTTCTGCCTATTCCTCCCAACCTCTTCCCCTCGCGCCTCGTTTCTTTGCTTTTATGATTTAAAAGTAATTTAAATAGCCCGGCCGTGGGTAAATCCGTCATCCGCACCCGGTGTCTGAGGTGCACAAATTAAATTAAATCAATGATCGAAATGGCACCGCTGCCCCGATGTCAGGTCCCTAGGTTTGAACACTTAGCAACGTGCGGCTTCTACGGTGGCACGCACCCTACCGCGCACCCACCACCCATCCACCTTCAAACAACACAGGAGAACAAACATTCACATCATCACCGCTCGTCCCTCAGTAGCAAAACCCTTCCTGCTGCTGTTGCATCCGATGGAATTCTGTCTCGGCCGCTGTCGTAGACTCACTGGGCCGAATCCTATCCTGACATCCGTGTGCGTAAAATTACATTTACACGAAATCAATAGTTATGCACACAATCTCAAATTAAGATTTGCTCTGTGTTTGTTTTGTCAATATTGTCAGCAGGTATAAAGGCCCTAGAAACTGTATAGGACTATTTCAGTACATTTAGCCTGCCCTCTTGGTTAGATGTATCTCCTAACAGCACAGGGGTGTCTGAATAGTTTTTAATAAGAAGCCCAGAGTGTCCTGCTGGCCATGTAGGGCTAGATGGACTCACAAACACACCCTGGCATGCCTGCCACAAAGACAGGAGTACTTGCAGAGCTGCCCTTGTCTTGAACACACCACACACACACCACACACACGCCACATGCGCGCACACACGTACACGCGCACACACACACACACACACACACACACACACACACACACACACACACACACACACACACACACACACACACACCCTGCAAGTCCCCACGGGCAGGTGCTTGAGTCGTTCTGAGAGAGCGGCCCGCATTGCACTACAAAGTCAAAGTTGATCAGTTAATTAATTAGATCTCTGGCCTTAAACGTTAGTGCCGGCGGAGTTTAGGAAACATTAAAGAGCTTATCGTCATTACAGGCATATTTTTCAATCATTACCACGGCTCTGGGCTGTGATCTACATGACAGGAGCCATAAAGGTTGGGGTTGGTTCTCATGCCATGTGTTCCCTGTGTGATCTAGACCTGGGTTCAATTAGTATTCAAAATCATTTACAATACATTATCTCCGCTTCATTAAGCTTACCTGGTGCAATGGAACCAATTGAATAGTCCCAAAAGTGCACTCCAGGTACAGTAAAACAAAAAAAAGTATTTGAAAAGTGGCTCAGATGAAGGAACATTCCTCCATTCCACTTGGCAGTGTTCAAAACTACACGGTTTCTGTCAGGGGGTATGCGATACCATATCCTCAATTCACGGGGTTGCATTCCCTTTAGATCCGGAGGTCTGTCTATTGGGTAACTTTACTAACACCAATCTTAGGCAAAGCCATACTATAAAGCTAACAGAAATATTGCTAGCGATTGCCAAGAAACGTATTGCCTTGAAATGGAAATTGGATTCCTCCCTGCCAGTTGCAATGTGGCTATCGGAAGTTAATAGTTGTATCCCTTTGGAGAAAATCACTTACTGCTTGAGGAATAAGTTAAAGACATTTTACAGAATTTGGCAACCTTTTATTGACTATATGGAGAATCTCCCCCCACATCTCATTGATTGAATCTATATATAATCCTCACATAATGTTTCACACGTAATGTATAATATGTAGCCTACGGCAGGTGATCCAATGTCTCGTTATTATTTTTTTCTTATTGTATGTTTGTATATATAATTATAATTATTATTGTTTTTTTGTTACGCTCGTCTGTTACTGTCACTTTGTCCTATCGTTGTCTAACATCTTTTCACGTTTGTTTTGAATGTTCTTAATTGGAAAATGCAAAAATTAAATATTTAAATATATATATATATATATATATATTTGAAAAGATTTTGAGTAGTGTTTGAACTCAGGTCTGCAGTGATCTGCTGTCCCTGTCAGTCAGCTGTTTATTGACTCTCTCTGGGTTACTGGTCCTCAGGGTTTGTTCAACCTGCTGATAAGGACCTGCATGTCTGATCTCGCAGAGGTGCATTCAAGAACAAAATCAGTCAAAAAAAGTCAAGCACGCACACACACACACACACACACACACACACACACACACACACACACACACACACACACACACACACACACACACACACACACACACACACACACACACACACACACACACACACACACACACACACACACACACACACACACACACACACCTGTTGACTGATAATGTTCCTGGAATGCACATACATGAATAGAGAGCCACCCTCACTTTAGGCAGTCTCTTATTTCTATAAAACAGTTATTTCTATAAAACAGTTATTTCTACAAAACAGTTGCTTATTTCTACAAAACAGTCACTTATTTCTATGAAAAAGTTGCTTATTTCTACAAAACAGTCACTTATTTCTACGAAACAGTTGCTTATTTCTACAAAACAACATGTGCATCTCCTTCTCCAGAAAATGTATCCTCCTGAACTTGAGACTCTGATAACATTCTGGATACAGGACATGTTGCTTCACACATACAGTCTTTGGTTACTCTGAGAGGAATCACTGCCAAGAGCAGGTCAGACACAATGCTAAACGCTACACATCATTTGATCACCCTGTTGATGAAGGACATTTCCAGGAAATGCAAACTTGAAGTGTATTCAAGGTTTAAAAAGGATTCTAAAGTTTATAATTTCCACTTTAAAATGTCAGACTTGATATGCCCTAACTAAAAAATGTATCAACCCCTACAAAAAAATTCTATTAATTATAATCCAAAGAATAATTATATTTTCCTGCTGTGAGAAAATGCTCAAATGAAGATCCTACATCTGTACTGACAATCTATGTGTAAAACTATAGTACTACTGTAGGATAGCTATAATACAACTGTCACCCTGGTACCTTTGGTGCCAACATAGAGTAGATGTACATCTATGGTTGTCTGGCCAACATGACGACTGTCTCTAAGTCTGATCCTTCATTTCAGGTTTCCTTTCCTTGAATCCTCTGATGTTTTCAATTGGAAGTAAGTGAAGGGTGTGAGGATAGGACACAAGGATTCAAGGAAATTCAATTGACATGCCGCCAAAGATCCACAGACAAGTACACCACCTGGACGGTGTGTGAGCTCCCAGTTCTTCCTGTACTCACGTCTCAGCCGGGCAACCCTGGTTCTGATAAATGCTTTGGGTTCAACAATGGTCTTTTTATAAAGTGAAAATCAGCTCTCCATCTCTTTCCTAATTAGACTAATTCCCACACTGTTAGAGCTGCTCAATAAATCACCCTGCTCTCCGCCAGACCTTGAGACCCTAATTAATGTCGTCTCATTAAGGAGATAACGGTAATTTATTAGAGTTTATTTTCTATTCCAGCCCTCTCTCTCTCTCCCTTTTTTCTTCTGTAATTTATTAACTAATATTGAGCTTTGCTTTATGGTATGCACACTGGACATGGGAATGTCTCTGTCTACCTGTCTCTGTCTCCCTCTCTCTCCCTCTCTTCTCTTTCTTAGTTAAAGGTGTTGGTGGGTCTTCAGCAGGTGTGTATCAGCATTTTTTAAATCTGTGACCTCACAAACACTAAACGAGGACAGGCGATATGGCCTGATTCCCTGATGTGTCATCACAAAGCATGAGCTAATTAGGAGATTGTTTGCTTGTTAATAAATTGAACAAAAACAGGTTGCCTTAACTCGATTTGAATGAAATGACCAAATAGATAGATGAATCTCAACGAGAAAAAAACCCATTAGTGGGCCGACTGGAAAACTTGTCGCATCAGCAATTTTTTGTACAAGCTCATCAAATGAAGGTTATTATCACCGCGGTAGCTACATCACATAGTTTCAAATCAGCAGTGAAACCAAGGTTGAATATCCAATAAGCTCTCACAGTCTCACGTCAGAATTAGACGCTCATCCGTGTTTCTCAAAGTCACATTTCGATGTGGTTCCAAACGTCAAATTTCTAAGTGTTTAAGGTGAGACATTAACTCTGAATTTTTAAGGTTGGGGTTAAGTTTAGGCATTAACTGAGAATTCTTAAGATTAGGCATTAACTCAGAATGGTTAAGGTAAGGGTTAAGGTTTGGTATAGGCTTATAACAAAAATATAAGAAACAAACTGGGTTTTTTTTCAAACTTGCAAACTTTGGAATCAGAGACAGATGCTTACGCCCACCCTCGCCCACAACGCCCTCGCAAAACCGAAACCTACAGCGTTTACTGTTGCCCCTAGTGGCCAGGTTTCACGTAATCTCCCGACATCCTCAGACAGAGACAGACTTTGAATACTGACTTGTATAACAGTGATATGCTTGGAATATCTCATAATGGGTACTATACATAGCCTGAAGAATAATCTCATAGTAAAATGGTGAACGCAGGACTGAGTACCCAATCCTATAAGACTTGAGGGAGGGAACTGGTTGATAACATTTTCCCACAATCGTTACATAGCTGTTTCGCTATCATATCGATTCAGAGAAAGCAGATGTTTGCCTCAGACAAACAAACAGTTATAAAGTTCAGATTCCTTCTCAAAAAGGGTCTAATCTAGGCCTTGATTGGGACACACTGCTCTATCCTCTTCCTCTCTCTGTTCCACACCTCCTTCTCTCTCCCACACTACCTCCATCTCTCCCATACTGCCTCTCTCTCTCCCACACTACCTCCATCTCTCCCACACTACCTCCCTCTCTCTCACACTACCTCCCTCTTTCCCACACTACCTACCTCTTTCTCACACTACCTCCCTCTCTCACACACTGCCTCCCTCTCTCCCACACTGCCTCCCTCTCTCCCACACTACCTCCCTCTCTCCCACACTACCTCCCTCTCTCCCACATGACCACCCTATCTCCCACACTACCTCCCTCTCTCCCACACTACCTCCCTCTCTCCCACATGACCACCCTATCTCCCACACTACCTCCCTCTCTCCCACACTGCCTCCCTCTCTCCCACACTACCTCCCTCTCTCCCACACTACCTCCCTCTCTCCCACATGACCACCCTATCTCACACACTGCCTCCCTCTCTCCCACACTGCCTCCCTCTCTCCCACACTACCTCCCTCTCTCCCACACTACCTCCCTCTCTCCCACATGACCACCCTATCTCCCACACTACCTCCCTCTCTCCCACACTACCTCCCTCTCTCCCACATGACCACCCTATCTCCCACATGACCACCCTCTCTCCCACACTACCTCCCTCTCCCCCACATTACCTCCCTCTCTCCCACACTACCTCCCTCTCTCCCACACTACCTCCCTCTCTCCCACACTACATCCCTCTCTCCCACACTACCTCCCTCTCTCCCATATGACCTCCCTCTCTCCCACACTGACACCCTCTCTCCCACACTGACACCCTCTCTCCCACACTACCTCCCTCTCTCCTATACTACCTCCCTCTCTCCCACATGACCTCCCACTCTCCCACACTACCTCCCTCTCTCCCACACTACCTCCCTCTCTCCCACACTGACACCCTCTCTCTCCTATACTACCTCCCTCTCTCCCATATCTGCTTCCCTCCTTCCCTTCCTTCCTTTTCTCCTGCCGTCCTCGCTCCTGTCTCTCCTGGGTTTTTTCCCAGGTAACAAAAGCTCCTTTCAGCCTATCAGGGCAGCTGGTGATCTTTATGGGCATTTAATGGGTTCTTCCAGCTAACAGTCTGTATTTTACTGCTCCCCATACAAGGGCCCCATTGTGTGCAGCGGCACTGATAGCAGATAAACACTTGTTATCAGGCACAATAAGACATCATTACTTTCACCCTGGTATCTCCCCATCCCTCTCCTCGCTGCATTATCTCACCACTTAGGAGGGATAGAGAGAACCATCAAGCTCTTTGAAGATCTCCGTTGCGGCAACGCCATCTCCTCCACTTGTTCTCTGTTTCATTCGCTCTCTCACACACTCGAGAGGCACATATACTCTCTCACCGTTTTATTTATTTAACCTTAATTTAACCTTTATTTAACTAGGCAAATCAGTTAAGAACAAATTCTTATTTACAATGATGCCCTACCAAAAGGCTAAAGGACACCTGAGACTGGGGCTGGGATTAAAAAATAAATAAATATAGGACAAAACACACATCATGACAAGAGAGACAACACAACACTACATAAAGAGAGACTTAAGACAACAACACAGCATGGCAGCAACACAACACTACATAAAGAGAGACACAACACTACATAAAGAGAGACAACACAACACTACATAAAGAGAGACACAACACTACATAAAGAGAGACTTAAGACAACAACATAGCATGGCAGCAACACATAACAACACAGCATGGTAGCAACACATGACAATAACATGGTAGCAACACAACATGGCAGCAGCACAACATGACAATAACATGGTAGCAACACAACATGACAATAACATGGTAGTAACGCAACATGACAATAACATGGCAGCAGCACAACATGGTAGCAGCACAAAACATGGCACAAACTTTATTGGGCACAGGCAACAGCACAAAGGGGAAGAAGGTAAAGACAACAATAAATTGTGCAAGGCAGCCACAACTGTCAGTAAGAGTGTCCATGATTGAGTCTTTGAATGAAGAGATTGAGATTGAGAAAGGGTGCCATCGGGCGGGCCTGGCTCTCAAGAGAAGTCAGGCTATGAGCCCCCTGCCCACAAAATGAGGTGGAAACCAAACTGCACTTCCTAACCTCCTGCCAACTGTACGACCATCAGAGACACACATTTCCCTCAGATTACACAGACCCACAAAGAATTTGAAAACAAATCCAATCTTGATAAACTCCCATATCTATTAGGTGAAATAGCAGTATTCCATCACAGCAGTAAGATGTGTGACCTGTTACCACGAGAAACGGGCAACTAGTGAAGAACACACACCATGTAAACACAACCTGTTGATTTATTTTCCCTTTCAACTATTTGCACAGTGTTACAACACTGAATATTCACTCTCAGAAGAAAGGGTCCCAAAAGGGTTACAACCCCCAAAGGAAAACCCTTAAAAACCTCTGTGAAAAGGGTTCTACCTGGAACCCAAAAGGGTCCCTCAAAGGGTTCTCCTATGGGGACAGCCGAAGAACCCTTTTAGGTTCTAGAGAGCTCCTTTTTTTGTAGCCAATATTATAGCATTTAAAATGTCTTTATTCTTTTAAAGCTCTTGGGAGTGTAATGTTCACTGTTAAATTCTCATTGTTTATTTCCCTTGTTCATTTTCCTTTTGTTACTTGTCTATTTCACTTGCTTTGGCAATGTTAACATATGTTTCCCAGGCCAATAAAGCCCTTCAATTGAGAGAGACAGAGAGACCTAAGTCTCAACCTCTTGTCAATGATTGAAAATGATTACTGCTAATTAGTTTGACAGAGTATCAGTCTACTGTTGAGTCAGTGACATCAAATAAAACATAGAATCTATGTCATGATGAAATCTTATTTCTGGGAAGCCTTGGCAGCTGGGGTGCTGGATGGCTACACTGAACACACACACACTGAACACACACACACACACACACACACACACACACACACACACACACACACACACACACACACACACACACACACACACACACACACACACACACACACACACACACACACACACACACACACACACACACACACACACACACACACACACAGGGGACAATGTGCCACCCAGACTCTCTATTCTGTCTATTGATCTGTTCACACGTTCCTTCTAAAGACAAGAGCGAATTGAAAACTTCCTCCACAACAAAGGCAATAGAGCTGACCCCCAGATGACTTGATGACAGGAGAGATAAAAATATGTCTCAACAATGGAGGGTGTGTGTGTGTGTATGTGTGTGTGTGTGTGTGTGTGTGTGCCTTTACAGTGAACAATGAGGTTGTACCCTTACAGTTTTAGACAGTAGCCAATAGGCTGTACCCTTACAGTTTTAGACAGTAGCCAATAGGATGTACCCTTACAGTTTTAGACAGTAGCCAATAGGCTGTACCCTTACAGTTTTAGACAGTAGCCAATAGGCTGTACCCTTACAGTTTTAGACAGTAGCCAATAGGCTGTACCCTTACAGTTTTAGACAGTAGCCAATAGGCTATTCTGGGGATTGGAGCATAATGTAGGCCTACCAACAAAACCAATGGAGCAAATCCCATAACATTTTCACATGGAAATAACTTTAGATTTCTATGATATTGTCACGCCCTGACCTTAGTTATCTTTGTTTTCTTTATTATTTTGGTTAGGTCAGGGTGTGACAACGGTGGTTTGTTTAGTTTTGTATTTTCTAGGGTTTTTTGTATGTCTAGGAGTTTATGTCTATGGTTGCCTAGATTGGTTCTCAATCAGAGGCAGCTGTTTATTGTTGTCTCTGATTGGGGACCATATTTAGGTAGCCATATTCCTTGGGTATTTTGTGGGTTGTTATTCTATGTTTAGTTGCCTGTTCTGCACTAGCCATATAGTGTCACGGTTTGTTTTGTTCAGTGTTTGTTCTTTCATTAAATAAGTTATGTACGCTTTCCACGCTGCGCCTTGGTCTCCTCATTGATAGATATAGCATACAGTAGTCTATATGTGGTGTTCAATGCAGGCCTAAATTGCTTGAGACTTAAAAATATATTTTGAAGGGCTTGACATTAATTAATAATTTTTTACGTGGTCTGTAACACCATGGGCCAAATAGGTGACTTTACATTGCATTGTGTTGTATGATGCAAGAGATCACTTTACAAAATAAAATGAATTGTTATTACCATATAGAGAATTAGACCATGTAGACTACCCCTCTGCCTATTGGCATTATTGCATATTCAAGTCTGTCTCAAAATACCACACTGTCCCTTTAACTAAGACATGTACGTTTTACCTGACTGGCTTTTCAAAGACAGCTTAAAATGAAACCTACAGGTTTTGTGCTCTTGTAGGGAGCAGGAACTCCACATTTCTGACCTATACTTATCTATAACTGGGCTAATAACTTGTTAAATAGCAAAGAATATCAACAAATGTGCACATGGGCGGCTCTGTGCACTGATCTGAACTGATGTGAAAAGCGCATTCTCTCTCCCTTGATTAAAAGTCCACTCGTTAGTTACCCCTGCCAATAGAATTCTACTCGGTTGCGCTCTGACTCTGCCTACAACAAAATCATGTTTTGTTTTGTTGCATTGAAAAGGGACTGATATAATGTTGATTCAATCACAGAACATTGATCTATAAAGTGCAGGCTAATGGGGCGAACTCAGTGAAGTTCAATATCTTGCGTCTCTGCACAGCCTGGCATTTATTTTGCGTGACAGTCCTGGAGGAGGTGCGCAATTTAGAGGGAACATTGGTTATTGGTGTAGATGAAAGAGTCCTTCAAAGTGATAAATATTGTTCATTGGCGAAAGCAAAGCAATCATTGGCTAGTGTTAACTTTGTCATTTCCAGAAAATGTCACCTGATATTCAATCCATCTCAAAATGGGTAGAAAATCGCAGGGGTAAAATGTTAAAATCAATCGCTTAATCAATTGGTTTATCAATAGTTGACCAGTGAAGTTTTGTCGATTCTATGAAATTGTTGAATGGGTAAATGAAGGCTTTGGTGCTTTTTGTGATGGCTTGGAATTGATCGATGAGGGTAACATTACCTTAGCTGTGACAAGATTGGGTCACAGCGACTTCGCTATTCTGTTATCAGGAGACCTTGCCCCTGATCAGGACGGCCCAACGTTCCAGAAAATTCTGAGTCAGAGACATGTATTATATAGAACTGATATGATGTGATGTAGAGTCTATCATCTACATGCTCTTGAACCCATTTGGTCTCTACTGCTTAAAGTGTATTCTGAGGAAAATGGCTGACGATACCAGTGTGAGTAATGTTTATGTAGTGTCTGTTACTGGAGGTCAATGATAGATGATGTCACAGTGTGTCTCAGCTCCTGATCCAATCATCTCCATGCCTAATTAACCCTTCAGACAGGCTGTCCATCTGACTATGTGTGTGTGTCCTCCTCGTGAATCTTTACATATCTGTCATTCCTCTGCCCTCCCTCCCTTCCTCTCTCCCTCCCTACCCTTCCTCCTTCCCTGTAGAAGATGACCTGTTTAAAAGGTGAAAGGTCAATGAGCTCATCTTTCTCAGACCTGGAGTCCAATTGGTTTAACTGAGCTGCCCCCCCCCCCCCCCCCCCCTATACAGCAGGTAGGTTTAATCAACAGGGTCATCTAACTAAAGGAGACTGGAAAAGCAATGATATGTTAATGGCTGTAAGTAACAAATGGGGCAAAGACATCAGACCAACATCCACATTGGTTGATATTTGATTGAATTGTCAACCAACGTGAATTCAACCTGCAAATATGACACAATGGTAGTGATGGAGATGTTATTATGGTAAGACTAGTACAGGGCACTGCTATAACGCTGCTATAACGCTGATATAACGCTGCTATAACACTGCTATAACGCTGCTATAACGCTGATATAACGCTTCTATAACGCTGCTATAACGCTGCTATAACATTGCTATAACACTGCTATAACGCTGCTATAACGCTGCTATAACACTGCTATAACACTGCTATAACAGTCACTAACTGTGGCTGCTGAATCTCTATTTAATGCCTATTTGTCCTGTGTCACCTCTAGCTTCACTACACCTCTCCTCTCTGTCCAGGCCGAGCCGGCGTTGTGTTACTATGTGTTTCTGTCCAGGCCGAGCCGGTGTTGTGTTACTATGTGTTTCTGTCCAGGCCGAGCCAGTGTTGTGTTGCTATGTGTTTCTGTCCAGGCCGAGCCAGTGTTGTGTTACTATGTGTTTCTGTCCAGGCCGAGCCAGTGTTGTGTTGCTATGTGTTTCTGTCCAGGCCGAGCCAGTGTTGTGTTGCTATGGGTTTCTGTCCAGGCCGAGCCGGCGTTGTGTTTCTGTTCAGGAGGTGGTCCAGCAGTGCCAGGGCAGGACGGGACCGGAGCGAGGAGTGGCGCTAACTGAGGAATTAGAAATCCTAGAATTGCCTGTTCTGTCAGGCCTGGTGACAAGCTGAAAGGCTGCAGCTGTCAATAGAAGATGTATCTCCCGCCCTGTCCCGCTCCTCGCCCAACATGAAACTTCAATAGCTAATTAAAACTCTGTACTCCCCCCTTTTGCCTCCCTCCTCCCCCTGCCACCTCTCTGTCCTGTTCACTCTCCTTATGTCGCTCTCTGACCCTTCCCTCCTTCTTCTTTCTCTCATCCCTCACCTCAAACCCCAACCTTGTGCTCTCATCCCTCACCTCAAACCCCAACCTTGTGTTCTCATCCCACACCTCAAACCCCAACCTTGTGCTCTCATCCCTCACCTCAAACCCCAACCTTGTGTTCTCATCCCACACCTCAAACCCCAACCTTGTGCTCTCATCCCTCACCTCAAACCCAACATTGTGTTCTCATCCCACACCTCAAACCCAAACCTTGTGCTCTCATCCCTCACCTCAAACCCCAACCTTGTGTTCTCATCCCACACCTCAAACCCCAACCTTGTGCTCTCATCCCTCACCTCAAACCCAACATTGTGTTCTCATCCCACACCTCAAACCCCAACCTTGTGCTCTCATCCCTCACCTCAAACCCCAACCTTGTGTTCTCATCCCACACCTCAAACCCCAACCTTGTGTTCTCATCCCACACCTCAAACCCCAACCTTGTGCTCCCATCCCTCACCTCAAACCCCAGCCTTGTGCTCTCATCCCACACCTCAAACCCCAACCTTGTGCTCTCATCCCACACCTCAAACCCCAACATTGTGTTCTCATCCCACACCTCAAACCCCAACCTTGTGCTCTCATCCCACACCTCAAACCCCAACCTTGTGTTCTCATCCCACACCTCAAACCCCAACCTTGTGCTCTCATCCCTCACCTCAAACCCCAGCCTTGTGCTCTCATCCCACACCTCAAACCCCAACCTTGTGCTCTCATCCCTCACCTCAAACCCCAACCTTGTGTTCTCATCCCACACCTCAAACCCCAACCTTGTGCTCTCATCCCTCACCTCAAACCCCAGCCTTGTGCTCTCATCCCACACCTCAAACCCCAACCTTGTGCTCTCATCCCACACCTCAAACCCCAATCTTGTGTTCTCATCCCACACCTCAAACCCCAACCTTGTGCTCTCATCCCACACTTCAAACCCCGACCTTGTGTTCTCATCCCACACCTCAAACCCCAACCTTGTGCTCTCATCCCTCACCTCAAACCCCAACCTTGTGTTCTCATCCCACACCTCAAACCCCAACCTTGTGCTCTCATCCCACACCTCAAACCCCAACCTTGTGTTCTCATCCCACACCTCAAACCCCAACCTTGTGCTCTCATCCCACACCTCAAACCCCAACCTTGTGTTAGATTTTTCTCCCACTCTTTCTTCATCCCTCTCTCTCACTTTTCCTCCATCTATCCTCCATCTCTCCCCATCATAACCCTAACTTATCTTTCAACCCCCTTTATCTCCCCTCTTCTCCTCCCCTCCCCTCTCCCTCTCCCGTCGCTCTTTCCTTTCTCTCCCCTTCCCCCCTCCACCCCTCCCCTCCCCTCTCCCTCTCATTTTCCCCCTAATCCTCCCCTCCCCTCCTCCCTCTGTCCCCTTCCTGGTGGCTGCGGTGACAATGCAGCATTATGGAATAAATAGTTCCATTATGCTACATTGTGCTCTGTCGTCAGGCCAACCACACTGTTATTGATGGCCCAGGCCTCCTTTGATTAAGACACATGATTTATGAAGAAACACACGCTAGTGGCACGTCTCTGTAACACACACACGTATGCACACACACACATTCACTCACACACAAATCCTCGCAACCAGAGCAAGGGATCGTTCTGTTTTCATTTCATGATTTACGCTAAAAATGTATTCCAATATATTATAATGTAAGCAAGACAAAGGTTCCTAAAAGTATTAACATCTGAATTCTGTACTGTCAACGGAAAAGAACATGAAGTCTGATTGGTAGGAGAGAGATGAGGTGAGAGAGTTATCCTAGACAGATGCAGACACTCAAACCTAATGGAGACGGTAGTTCCACTTTTACGCCCAGTCACCAGAGGTCACGGCGCTGGGCCGGGGTCATTAAGGCTGCTACCCAATCAGGGACTTAACGAGCGCTCGTTTGGGCATCTTTCAATTACCGTCTTACAGGCTGACCACAGAGGACCAGGTAAAAGTGTGTGTGTATGTGTGTACACGTCTGACTGCAGTGTATGGATGCATGAGTGAGAGTGTGAGGGTCGTTTGACTAAACAGATGTATTCGGTGTGTGTGTGTGTGTGTGTGTGTGTGTGTGTGTGTGTGTGTGTGTGTGTGTGTGTGTGTGTGTGTGTGTGTGTGTGTGTGTGTGTGTGTGTGTGTGTGTGTGTGTGTGTGTGTGTGTGTGTGTGTGTGTGTGTGTGCGTGTGTCAGGGCCCATTTATCAGTCCAGTTAACCCCTGGCAGCATGTTGTAATGTGGACGAGGGACCAGGCGGAGACCAGGCACTCGCTCTAATTAAACCACTCACCACCCCCAACGGCAGCCCCTCCCTACACACAAGAGACAACCAGTCCCCCTCTCCCCCTGGATCACCCACCTCTGCACTGTAGACCAGCACAAGACAAGGTGAGACTGGGAGACTCGGTGAATGATGATATGGATTTAGAACTATTATTGTCTCATTGGCAACTGAAAAGGTGAACGCAATGGTTGGTTGGATTTGCCAAACAAAATGTTGCAGTGTTATAATCCCAAATGTCAATGTACAATCCTTAAAGGTGTAATCCGGGATTTTAACAAATCGGCCACCCCTCCACTCGTTTTATGTAAGACAGAGCTATGGATGCAAGGACTAACCGTACATCTTATCAAATACAGTTTTAACCATGTTTTGAAACTTAACTGTGTTTGTTTACAATTACAGTCGTGGCCAAAAGTTTTGGGAATGACAGTGTAACGGCCGTTGGTGGAAGAAGGTGAGGACCAAGGTGCAGCGTGGTACGTGTTCGTCATTTTAATGGTAAAGCTGAACACTATACAACAAGCAACAAAAGCACAACTGAAACAGCTCCGTCAGATGCGAAACACACTAAACAGAAAATAACTACCCACACCACACAGGTGGGAAAAGGCTACCTAAGTATGGTTCTCAATCAGAGACAACGATAGACAGCTGCCTCTGATTGAGAACCACACCCGGCCAAACAACACAGAAATCCAAAACATAGAAAATGAACATAGAATGCCCACCCTAGTCTAACCAAAATAGAGAATAAAAGCCTCTCTATGGCCAGGGCGTGACAGACACAATTATTAATTTTCACAAAGTCTGCTGCCTCAGTTTGTATGATGGCAATTCACATATACTCCAGAATGTTATGAAGTGATCAGATGAATTGCAAAGTCCCTCTTTGCCATGCAAATGAACTGAAACCCCCAAAAACATTTCCACTGCATTTCAGCCCTGCCACAAAAGGACCAGCTGACATCATGTCAGTGATTTTCTCGTTAACACAGGTGTGAGTGTTGACGAGGACAAGGCTGGAGATCACTCTGTCATGCTGATTGAGTTCGAATAACAGACTGGAAGCTTCAAAATGAGGGTGGTGCTTGGAGTCATTGTTCTTCCTCTGTCAATCATGGTTACCTGCAAGGAAACACGTGCCGTCATCATTGCTTTGTACAAAAAGGGCTTCACAGGCAAGGACATTGTTGCCAGTAAGATTGCACCTAACTCAACCATTTATCGGATCATCAAGAAGGGTTCAAAGGAGAGCGGTTCAATTTTTGTGAAGAAGGCTTCAGGGCACCCAAGAAAGTCCAGCAAGCGCCAGGACCGTCTCCTAAAGTAGATTCAGCTGCGGGATCAGGGAATCACCAGTACAGAGCTTTCTCAGGAATGGCAGCAGGCAGGTGTGAGTGCATCTGCGCGCAAAGTCAGGCGAAGACTTTTGGAGGATAGCCTGGTGTCAAGAAGGGCAGCAAAGAAGCCACTTCTCTCCAGGAAAAACACAAGGGACAGACTGATATTCTGCAAAAGGTACAGGGATTGGACTGCTGAGGACTGGGGTAAAGTCATTTTCTTTGATGAATCCCCTTTCCGATTGTTGCTTCTCAACCAAGGAAGTGGGCTCACTCACAATTTTGCCTAAGAACACAGCCATGAAGGGTACCAACACATCCTCCAAGAGCAACTTCTCCCAACCATCCAGGAACAGTTTGGTGACGAACAATGCCTTTTCCAGCATGATGGAGTACCTTACCATAAGGCAAAAGTGATAACTATGTGGCTTGGGGAACAAAACATTGGTATTTTGGGTCCGTGGCCAGGAAACTCCCCAGACCTTAATCCCTTGAGAACCCACAAATTCTGACAAACTCCAAGCATTTATTATGCAAGAATGGGCTGCCATCAGTCAGGATGTGGCCCAGAAGTTAATTGACAGCATGCCAGGGCGGATTGCAGAGGTCTTGAAAAAGAAGGGTCAACACTGCAAATATTGACTCTTTGTATATACTTCATGTAATTGTCAATACAAGCCATTGACACTTATGAAATGCTTGTAATTATACTTCAGTATTCCATAGTAACATCTGACAAAAATATCTAAAGACATTGAAGCAGCAAACTTTGTGGAAATTAATATTTGGGTCATTCTCAAAACTTTTGTGGCCACGACTGTGTGTAAAACAGACTTATATTTTGGGTTCCGATGGGTTGGACAGTTGAACTAACCTCATGAGGCTTGAATAAGTTGTATTCTTCAACAATCCATGGCGGCAGTATATGCTATATCAATAAGTTTAAAAAAATAACGTACCAATCCCGGATTGCCCAATTAAAGGCGGAGAACAAGGAAGAAGGAAATATTCATAATCGTATTCTTAACCGCTATACACCTGGCTTGACCCAATACTAAGTATGTACAAAGGCCTATGAGTCAATCCAGTTGCTCTTTGACCAGGAGAATATACACAAATTACCACTGACACCTCAAAGCCACTAACTAATCCTATTCACATCCAGGGTTTGACTGTTTGATCTAATTGACATATGATTGTGTTCTTTCCCTCCCTTTAAGTACCTACGTATACTGTATTTAACTAGTAGTTGGCCTTTTCAAGCAAGATCTAAATAGACAATTGAGGTTTATGCTGACTTGTGGCTAATGTATTTCCTGGTTTTGTAGCTCACTGTGATGAATATGCGTACTGTTAAAACGAGTGGCATTTGAGCTCTGTGAGTGTGTAAATTGGCACGGCGCCATGCTGCAAGCTTTTGTGGCATAGACCCGGATTCAAAGGGGGCTAAGCCGTTGACATCCGTCTGGGGGACAGCATAAAAGGGCTGTCAGAGTGGCTCCATGCTCTGTTTGAACAGAACTAAGCTATAAGTTATATACTATGTCCAATGTCCTCATGTCTCTCACACACTTTCTGTCTCTCTCTTTCTTTGTGTTTCTCTCTCTCTCTTTCTCTCTCTCTGTCTTTCTTTCTCTGTCTTTCTCTCTCTTTCTCTCTCTCTCTTTGTTTCTCTCTCTCTCTTTCTCTCTCTCTGTCTCTTTCTATCTCTCTCTGTCTTTCCCTCTCTTTCTCTCTCTGTCTTTATTTCTCTGTCTTTCTGTTTCTGTCTTCAACCCTCTCATTCATGAGTCTCTATTATTTCAAAATGAGAAAAGGAAAAGGATGTGGGTCACAATCACTTTATTAACCCCACGGGGTCACAATATTAACCCTACGGGCTCACAATCACCTTAGTGACCCTATTGGGTCACAATTACCTTAGTAACCCCATTGGGTCACAATCCCTTTATTAACCCTACGGGGTCACAATCACCTTGCAATCCCTTTATTAACCCTATTGGGTTACAATCCCTTTATTAAACCTATTGGGTTACAATCACTTTATTAAACCTATGGGGTCACAATCACTTTATTAACCCTATGGGGTCACAATCACTTTATTAACGCTATGGGGTCACAATCACTTTATTAACCCTATGGGGTCACAATCACTTTATTAAACCTATTGGGTCACAATAACTTTATTAAACCTATTGGGTCACAATCACTTTATTAACCCTATGGGGTCACAACCCCTTTATTAAACCTATTGGGTCACAATCACTTTATTAACCCTATGGGGTCACAATCACTTTATTAACCCTATGGGGTCACAATCACTTTATTAAACCTATTGGGTCACAATCACTTTATTAACGCTATGGGGTCACAACCACTTTATTAACCCTATGGGGTCACAATCACTTTATTAACCCTATGGGGTCACAATCACTTTATTAACCCTATGGGGTCACAATCACTTTATTAAACCTATTGGGTCAGAATCACTTTATTAACCCTATGGGGTCACAACCCCTTTATTAAACCTATGGGGTCACAATCACTGTATTAACCCTATGGGGTCACAATCACTTTATTAAACCTATGGGGTCACAATCACTGTATTAACCCTATGGGGTCACAATAACTTTATTAAACCTATTGGGTCACAATCACTTTATTAACCCTATGGGGTCACAATCACTTTATTAACCCTATGGGGTCACAATCACTGTATTAACCCTATGGGGTCACAATCACTTTATTAACCCTATGGGGTCACAATCACTTTATTAACCCTATGGGGTCACAATCACTTTATTAAACCATATTGGGTCACAATCACTTTATTAACCCTATTGGGTCACAATCACTTTATTAACCCTATTGGGTCACAATCACTTTATTAACCCTATGGGGTCACAATCACTTTATTAACCCTATGGGGTCACAATCACTGTATTAACCCTATGGGGTCACAATAACTTTATTAAACCTATTGGGTCACAATCACTTTATTAACCCTATGGGGTCACAATCACTTTATTAACCCTATGGGGTCACAATCACTGTATTAACCCTATGGGGTCACAATCACTTTATTAACCCTATGGGGTCACAATCACTTTATTAACCCTATGGGGTCACAATCACTTTATTAACCCTATTGGGTCACAATCACTTTATTAACCCTATGGGGTCACAATCACTTTATTAACCCTATGGGGTCACAATCACTTTATTAACCCTATGGGGTCACAATCACTTTATTAAACCTATGGGGTCACAATCACTTTATTAACCCTATGGGGTCACAATCACTTTATTAAACCATATTGGGTCACAATCACTTTATTAACCCTATTGGGTCACAATCACTTTATTAACCCTATTGGGTCACAATCACTTTATTAACCCTATGGGGTCACAATCACTTTATTAACCCTATGGGGTCACAATAACTTTATTAACCCTATGGGGTCACAATCACTTTATTAAACCATATTGGGTCACAATCACTTTATTAACCCTATTGGGTCACAATCACTTTATTAACCCTATGGGGTCACAATCACTTTATTAAACCTATTGGGTCACAATCACTTTATTAACCCTATGGGGTCACAATCACTTTATTAAACCTATTGGGTCACAATCACTTTATTAACCCTATGGGGTCACAACCCCTTTATTAAACCTATTGGGTCACAATCACTTTATTAACCCTATGGGGTCACAACCCCTTTATTAACCCTATGGGGTCACAATCACTTTATTAACCCTATTGGGTCACAATCACTTTATTAAACCATATTGGGTCACAATCACTTTATTAAACCTATTGGGTCACAATCACTTTATTAAACCTATGGGGTCACAATCACTTTATTAAACCTATTGGGTCACAATCACTTTATTAAACCTATTGGGTCACAATCACTTTATTAACCCTATGGGGTCACAATCACTTTATTAAACCTATTGGGTCACAATCACTTTATTAACCCTATGGGGTCACAACCCCTTTATTAACCCTATGGGGTCACAATCACTTTATTAAACCTATTGGGTCACAATCACTTTATTAACCCTATGGGGTCACAATCACTTTATTAAACCTATTGGGTCACAATCACTTTATTAACCCTATTGGGTCACAATCACTTTATTAACCCTATTGGGTCACAATCACTTTATTAACCCTATGGGGTCACAATCACTTTATTAAACCTATTGGGTCACAATCACTTTATTAACCCTATGGGGTCACAACCCCTTTATTAAACCTATTGGGTCACAATCACTTTATTAACCCTATGGGGTCACAACCCCTTTATTAACCCTATGGGGTCACAATCACTTTATTAAACCTATTGGGTCACAATCACTTTATTAACCCTATGGGGTCACAATCACTTTATTAAACCTATTGGGTCACAATCACTTTATTAACCCTATGGGGTCACAATCACTTTATTAAACCTATTGGGTCACAATCACTTTATTAACCCTATGGGGTCACAACCCCTTTATTAAACCTATTGGGTCACAATCACTTTATTAACCCTATGGGGTCACAACCCCTTTATTAACCCTATGGGGTCACAATCACTTTATTAACCCTATTGGGTCACAATCACTTTATTAAACCATATTGGGTCACAATCACTTTATTAAACCTATTGGGTCACAATCACTTTATTAAACCTATGGGGTCACAATCACTTTATTAAACCTATTGGGTCACAATCACTTTATTAAACCTATTGGGTCACAATCACTTTATTAACCCTATGGGGTCACAATCACTTTATTAAACCTATTGGGTCACAATCACTTTATTAACCCTATGGGGTCACAACCCCTTTATTAACCCTATGGGGTCACAATCACTTTATTAAACCTATTGGGTCACAATCACTTTATTAACCCTATGGGGTCACAATCACTTTATTAAACCTATTGGGTCACAATCACTTTATTAACCCTATTGGGTCACAATCACTTTATTAACCCTATTGGGTCACAATCACTTTATTAACCCTATTGGGTCACAATCACTTTATTAACCCTATTGGGTCACAATCACTTTATTAACCCTATGGGGTCACAATCACTTTATTAAACCTATGGGGTCACAATCACTGTATTAACCCTATGGGGTCACAATAACTTTATTAAACCTATTGGGTCACAATCACTTTATTAACCCTATGGGGTCACAATCACTTTATTAACCCTATGGGGTCACAATAACTTTATTAAACCTATTGGGTCACAATCACTTTATTAACCCTATGGGGTCACAATCACTTTATTAACCCTATGGGGTCACAATCACTTTATTAACCCTATGGGGTCACAATCACTTTATTAACCCTATGGGGTCACAATCACTTTATTAAACCTATGGGGTCACAATCACTTTATTAACCCTATGGGGTTACAATCACTTTATTAAACCTATGGGGTCACAATCACTGTATTAACCCTATGGGGTCACAATCACTTTATTAACCCTATGGGGTCACAACCCCTTTATTAAACCTATTGGGTCACAATCACTTTATTAAACCTATTGGGTCACAATCACTTTATTAACCCTATGGGGTCACAACCCCTTTATTAAACCTATGGGGTCACAATCACTGTATTAACCCTATGGGGTCACAATAACTTTATTAAACCTATTGGGTCACAATCACTTTATTAACCCTATGGGGTCACAATCACTTTATTAACCCTATGGGGTCACAATCACTTTATTAAACCTATGGGGTCACAATCACTGTATTAACCCTATGGGGTCACAATAACTTTATTAAACCTATTGGGTCACAATCACTTTATTAACCCTATGGGGTCACAATCACTTTATTAACCCTATGGGGTCACAATCACTTTATTAACCCTAT
Organism: Oncorhynchus mykiss; assembly: GCF_013265735.2. Classification (NCBI taxonomy): domain Eukaryota; kingdom Metazoa; phylum Chordata; class Actinopteri; order Salmoniformes; family Salmonidae; genus Oncorhynchus; species Oncorhynchus mykiss. The sequence goes on along the minus strand of NC_048582.1, from coordinate 12,425,395 downwards.
GGGGTCACAATCACTTTATTAACCCTATGGGGTCACAATCACTTTATTAACCCTATGGGGTCACAATCACTTTATTAACCCTATGGGGTCACAATCACTGTGTTAACCCTATGGGGTCACAATCACTTTATTAACCCTATGGGGTCACAATCACTTTATTAACCCTATGGGGTCACAATCACTTTATTAACCCTATGGGGTCACAATCACTTTATTAACCCTATGGGGTCACAATCACTTTATTAAACCTATGGGGTCACAATCACTTTATTAAACCTATTGGGTCACAATCACTTTATTAACCCTATGGGGTCACAATCCCTTTATTAACCCTATGGGGTCACAATCACTTTATTAACCCTATTGGGTCACAATCACTTTATTAACCCTATGGGGTCACAATCACTTTATTAACCCTATGGGGTCACAATCACTTTATTAAACCTATGGGGTCACAATCACTTTATTAACCCTATGGGGTCACAATCACTTTATTAAACCATATTGGGTCACAATCACTTTATTAACCCTATTGGGTCACAATCACTTTATTAACCCTATTGGGTCACAATCACTTTATTAACCCTATGGGGTCACAATCACTTTATTAACCCTATGGGGTCACAATAACTTTATTAACCCTATGGGGTCACAATCACTTTATTAAACCATATTGGGTCACAATCACTTTATTAACCCTATTGGGTCACAATCACTTTATTAACCCTATGGGGTCACAATCACTTTATTAAACCTATTGGGTCACAATCACTTTATTAACCCTATGGGGTCACAATCACTTTATTAAACCTATTGGGTCACAATCACTTTATTAACCCTATGGGGTCACAACCCCTTTATTAAACCTATTGGGTCACAATCACTTTATTAACCCTATGGGGTCACAACCCCTTTATTAACCCTATGGGGTCACAATCACTTTATTAACCCTATTGGGTCACAATCACTTTATTAAACCATATTGGGTCACAATCACTTTATTAAACCTATTGGGTCACAATCACTTTATTAAACCTATGGGGTCACAATCACTTTATTAAACCTATTGGGTCACAATCACTTTATTAAACCTATTGGGTCACAATCACTTTATTAACCCTATGGGGTCACAATCACTTTATTAAACCTATTGGGTCACAATCACTTTATTAACCCTATGGGGTCACAACCCCTTTATTAACCCTATGGGGTCACAATCACTTTATTAAACCTATTGGGTCACAATCACTTTATTAACCCTATGGGGTCACAATCACTTTATTAAACCTATTGGGTCACAATCACTTTATTAACCCTATTGGGTCACAATCACTTTATTAACCCTATTGGGTCACAATCACTTTATTAACCCTATTGGGTCACAATCACTTTATTAACCCTATTGGGTCACAATCACTTTATTAACCCTATGGGGTCACAATCACTTTATTAAACCTATGGGGTCACAATCACTGTATTAACCCTATGGGGTCACAATAACTTTATTAAACCTATTGGGTCACAATCACTTTATTAACCCTATGGGGTCACAATCACTTTATTAACCCTATGGGGTCACAATAACTTTATTAAACCTATTGGGTCACAATCACTTTATTAACCCTATGGGGTCACAATCACTTTATTAACCCTATGGGGTCACAATCACTTTATTAACCCTATGGGGTCACAATCACTTTATTAACCCTATGGGGTCACAATCACTTTATTAAACCTATGGGGTCACAATCACTTTATTAACCCTATGGGGTTACAATCACTTTATTAAACCTATGGGGTCACAATCACTGTATTAACCCTATGGGGTCACAATCACTTTATTAACCCTATGGGGTCACAACCCCTTTATTAAACCTATTGGGTCACAATCACTTTATTAAACCTATTGGGTCACAATCACTTTATTAACCCTATGGGGTCACAACCCCTTTATTAAACCTATGGGGTCACAATCACTGTATTAACCCTATGGGGTCACAATAACTTTATTAAACCTATTGGGTCACAATCACTTTATTAACCCTATGGGGTCACAATCACTTTATTAACCCTATGGGGTCACAATCACTTTATTAAACCTATGGGGTCACAATCACTGTATTAACCCTATGGGGTCACAATAACTTTATTAAACCTATTGGGTCACAATCACTTTATTAACCCTATGGGGTCACAATCACTTTATTAACCCTATGGGGTCACAATCACTTTATTAACCCTATGGGGTCACAATCACTTTATTAACCCTATGGGGTCACAATCACTTTATTAACCCTATGGGGTCACAATCACTTTATTAACCCTATGGGGTCACAATCACTGTGTTAACCCTATGGGGTCACAATCACTTTATTAACCCTATGGGGTCACAATCACTTTATTAACCCTATGGGGTCACAATCACTTTATTAACCCTATGGGGTCACAATCACTTTATTAACCCTATGGGGTCACAATCACTTTATTAAACCTATGGGGTCACAATCACTTTATTAAACCTATTGGGTCACAATCACTTTATTAACCCTATGGGGTCACAATCCCTTTATTAACCCTATGGGGTCACAATCACTTTATTAACCCTATTGGGTCACAATCACTTTATTAACCCTATGGGGTCACAATCACTTTATTAACCCTATGGGGTCACAATCACTTTATTAACCCTAATAAAGTGGTTGTGACCCCATAGGTTTAATAACCCAATCACTTTATTAACCTTACGGGGTCACGATCACTTGATTAACCCTTTGGGGTCACGATCACTTGATTAACCCTTTGGGGTCACGATCACTTGATTAACCCTTTGGGGTCACGATCACTTGATCAACCCCACGGGGTCACGATCACCTTATTTAAGAGGCTGACTACTTGTTACACTTCTATGATCTGGACCTGAAATAACAGACAAGTGTTGGTACCAGCTCTGTGGCGTGTGTATATGGTTATGCAGACAGAGACGGTGCCGTCAACATCTCATTTATGTAATGGCTGTGGGTTTATCGGCATTCAGACATGACTGACAGGTGGAAATGACATCAGTAATATTCTATACCGTACATCAATATGTCCTAAGTAATATGCAATCCTCAAACAGGCTGTTTTCCCCTCATCTCCCTCACCTCTCTCTCGCTTCCTTCTCTCGTTCACCCTTCTCCCTTTCCCTCTCCTTTCTCTCTCTCTGTCTCTCTCTCCCTTTCTCTCTCTCTCCCTTTCTCTCTCTCCCTTTCGCTCTCTCTCTCTCTCTCTCTCTCTCTTTCGCGCGCTTTCTCTCTCTCTCTGTGTCTCTGTCTCTGTCTCTGTCTCTCTCTGTCTCTCTCTCTCTCTCTCTCTCTCTGTGTCTCTGTCTCTGTCTCTGTCTCTGTCTTTGTCTCTCTCTGTCTCTCTCTCTCTACAGCCTTATGGTGTCACTGCAGTATCCAATTAGCATAATTGATCCGGGTCAGGTGATAGAGGGACCCATAACAATCACTAGAGGTGAAATAAAAAACAGCTCTCAGTTATTGCTTTAGTCCTCACACACACACACACACACACACACACACACTAGTACGCACGCACATGCACACACACTAGTGCACATGCACACACATACGTGACTGCACGCACACACACACACCTCTGTAGATTAGCCAAGGTTCTCTATTGTAAAGTGTGTAAGTGAGGACGGAGATGTGGTGGTGAGAGTATGTGTGATGATTTGACAGGGCTGAGGAGATGAGGAGAGGCTGGTCAGCAGTAGGGAGACAGATGAGACAGACTCTGACAGGCTGCCACTCTCTTCAGCCCATCTCATCAGCATGACTGAGCTGTCACAGCCCTATTTCAGGAAAATTAAACAGGCTTACGGTAAAGAGGCCCGCCCGGGCGGGGCCAGGACGCACCGTGTGTGTGTGTGTGTGTGTGGAGACATGGGTGTGTGTGTTTGGAAGTGTTTGAGTAGATTTAGTAGTATGAACATGTCTGCACTCACTACTGCAATTCGCTCTGGATAAGAGCATCTACTAAATGGCTGAATGTACAATTTACATAAGTGCGTGTATCAGCTCAGACGCTCGTCGGATGTGGCAGGGCTTGCAAACCATTACAGACTACAAAGGGAAGCACAGCCGAGAACTGCTCAGTGACACGAGCCTACCAGACGAGCTAAACTAATTCTATGCTCGCTTCAAGGCAAATAACACGGAAATATGCATGAGAGCACCAGCTGTTCCGGATGACCAACAAACTAACATGGTCCAAGCGCACCAAGACAGTCGTGAAGAGGGCACGACAAAACCTATTCCCCCTCAGGAGACTTGTAAGATTTGGCATGGGTCCTCAGATCCTCAAAGGGTTCTACAGCTGCACCATCAAAAGCATCTGGTTGCATCACTGCCTGGTATGGCAACTGCTCGGCCTCCGACAGCAAGGCACTACATAAGGTAGTGCGTATGGCCCAGTACATCGCTGGGGCCAAGCTTCCTGCCATCCAGGACCTCTATACCAGGCGGTGTCAGAGGAAGTTCCTAAAAATTGTCAAAGACTCCAGCCACCCTTGTCATAGACTGTTCTCTCCGCTACCGCACAGCAAGCAGTACCGGAGTGTCAAGTCCAGGTCCAAGAGGCTTCTAAACAGCTTCTACCCCCAAGCCACAAGACTCCTGAACATCTAATCAAATGGCTACCCAGAATATTTGCCTATTTGCACTACCCCCCCCCCCCCCTGCCGCCGCTGCTATTCTCTGTTATTATTTATGCATAGTAATTTTAATAACTCTACCTGCATGTACATATTACCTCAATTACCTCAACTAACCGGTGCCCCCGCACATTGACTCTGTACCGGTACCCCCTGTATATAGTCTTGCTATTGTTATTTTACTGCTGCTCTTTAATTACTTGTTCATTTTATTTCTAATTCTTATTTGTATTTTTTAAACTGCATTGTTGGTTAGTGGCTTGCAAATAAGCATTTCACTGTAAGGTGTTGCATTTGGCACGTGACTAATAACATTTGATTTGTGTGTGTGTGATGATGATGATGAAAATGACATTGAAATGTGTGTGTGTGTGTGTGTGTGTGTGTGTGTGTGTGTGTGTGTGTGTGTGTGTGTGTGTGTGTGTGTGTGTGTGTGTATCAGATTGATCATCTGCAGAGCAGATCGGCACACATTGCTCCTCTCGTCCTCTCCTCCTTTAAACACCATCCTCTCCTTTTGACATGGTAATGGCTCCAAATTGATGAAGACATTTCACTCATTCAGCGACAACTCTCTGACAAGCTACACAAACACTCCCCCTCCCACCTCCTCGGCCATCAATCACCAGGCCCCTCCCCTCAGCCTGCTGCATGTTGGCTGTGCTGGGCGGTTTAATCAGCTAATTGGCTCTCGCCCCGTCGCCCCTAACGACCGGTGCACCGCTAGAGTATCTTGTCATCTATGTCGTCTAATCTGCTTAAATTAACTCCTGATCCACCAATTAAACCCGCGCTCTCCACTACTGGTCGGGTGTGTAGGCTTTTGTTCCAAACCCAGCTCTAACACATCTGTTTCAGAGAATCAACCAGACATGGAACTCTGGTCTGTTATTAGGTTGCAACATAGTCTCTCATATGTCACATTTTTAAAGAGCAAAATAGTTGTACATGAACGACCGGTGTTGGTATTGGTGTGTGTGAGAGCAACATGGCTATACAGTATGTGTGTTCAGGGTTAGGTATGTTATTTTCTAAATGTAATCTGTTACAGTTACTAGTTACCTGTCCAACATTGTAATCAGTAACTTTGGATTACCCAAACTCAGTAACATAATCTGATTACATTCAGTTACTTTTAGATGACTTTCCCCTTTAAGAGGCATTAGAAGACAAAAAGGTACATTACCATTTGAATCACATCTATTGCAGGATAAATGAATGTTAAAGTTAGTTATCAATGTACATAGCTGGCCATATATGGATGTTAAATGTTACTTTACGGGTTTGTTATGTCGGCTTTTCTGACCCACCTCTTTCTACTACATACAATGAAACAATATCTTTACATTATAAACCAAAGTCTATCAGAATTCCAGTCATTCCAATAAATGTTACAGTAAATGTAACTGATGTTGTTTATGATTTTGATGTCATGGAGGACTGATTGGTCTCATTGATTCCAGTTGAAAAATAAATGCTGCGCTCATGGAATGGCGTGCTTTGAGCACTACTGAAAAGTGCTATTTACATGTGAAAAATGAATGCCATATGCTGCATTTGCTATAGGTCTATGGTTCAACTTTTTGTTGGTGACACTTTGATATCTTGATAATCCACAGATGAAACAATAACAAAACGGTCGCCCCACTTCTGTTTTTGTAAAAAGCTGAGGGATGGGCCTGGAGAAATGTAACCACTCTCAGATGAATAGACAGAGTTGCAAGGACTGACCCTCCATGATATCAAAAGTATTGTTTTGACCATGTTATGAGGCTACACAGTGTTTGTTTACATTGACAATGTTAGCAAACATTGGAGGGGAAAAAAGCTTATTTTTTGGGTTCTCATGGAGTTTGACAGTTGAACTAAGCTCATGAGACATTTCTACGTTATATTCTTCAAGAATCTATGGATATACAGTACCCGTCAAAACCTTGGACACATCTACTCATTCAAGGGTTTTTCTTTATTTTTAATATTAGAAGTCCAAAAATGGATATAGAAACTACAGATTTCCCATTTATGTCTATCAAAGGTGTACGAGTTTGAATGTGTCCAGTAGGCCTATGGATTTAAAACATGTATCAGCATGATTTAGATTGAGAAATAAAAGCCCCACTTTTATTCCATAGGCTGGGATCCACACTGTACAGCTGTTGCAAGAGCACATTTTTCACTGGCTGTCAACTGGTTTCAAAAACAATGATTGATAGTTAGCGCGAACTTCTTGCATTCAATCATTATTGGGTTCAAATACACATTTAGATTTGTGAACAGCCATCCTCAACAACCACAATCCGTTCGGCGCAAATAGCTAAATGAGAGAGCAACAGTGTGTTTCACATCAATGCCCTATGTAGATATCAATAATAAGGAATATCTGTATCGCCGTAAACTACACCTCTGCTGTCATCCTTACCTCCAAGCGTTTATTCAAGTTGGATAATCTGTGGATGCCGACAGCAGTCGCACCATTGGAAGACACAGCTTGGACTGTAACCTATAAAAACCTATTCCTGCTCTTTTCCCGTGATCCATCAAACACATTTGGTGTGTCATCATAGTGGTCTCTGATGTATGGCCAGAGTCGCTCAAGTGGAACAAACTTAAACTTGCGCCTTTTCAATGCTGATCTGAATGTCATAGAGAAAACAGAAAGGTGTCAAAGATTTTTTCCGCAAACATCCTGTCTGAATTTAAAAGTAATCCTCGAAGTAATCATCTGTTTTTTTTTAAGTATCTGTAATCTGGTTACAAGATTTTCGCTGGTAATGTAACGGATTACAGTTCGTTTTTTGTAATTCCTTACAACCGTGTGTGTGTGTGTGTGTGTGTGTGTGTGTGTGTGTGTGTGTGTGTGTGTGTGTGTGTGTGTGTGTGTGTGTGTGTGTGGATTTGTCTCGTTTGACCGTTGATGCCACTTTCCTGCATCCATCAGCACATTCCTATCCAGACGCTGAAAGAGTTGTGATGTTTTTTTAAAAGCACCAATAACATCCCACCTGTTCTGACCAGGTTTGAGGTTTTATTGAGGTACACTCTCATCTGATCACTTGGCAGAACAACCCTGGGGCCTAAATAAAGAATGAATGAATCAAAATAAAAGTCTCCGGGCCAACGTGTTGCTCTCACCTCTGCAGATGGAATTACCTGAAAAGCTGTTACAAATCAATATAATCAATGCAATCAGCTAACTGACATAGGGAATCTCCTGCCAGGGAGTAAAATGCCCAGCAGGGATCTCTCAATCTCTCTCCTGCTAATTGCCCCCAGGGGGGACGTTAGTGCGTAGCATTTTGTACACTTAATTAAATTAGATAGCGCTAGCACTACTGCTACCAGCCAGGACAGGTTTCAGGGACCCGGCCCGGGAAAGAGAAGAGGGAGAGCATTCGCCTTGGCGCGGCGCCAGTAATTAAGCCGATACCTTTCCTGATTACGCCAATCCCCCTTAATGAACTCATTATGCATTTTAACCTAAACACTTCCCGGAATTAATGAGCATGCAAAAAGCCGGCTCTTAAAAAATCTCCCCTAGCTGCAATAAGTGGAAGTCATAACTCACACACTCAATGGGCTGGACATAATGTCCATATGTTTTTGTTTCCTACTCTCCTCTCTCAGGGCAACAGAGCCAATTTAAACGTCTTTGAGAGTAGGACCCTGTCCAGTGTCCAGAAACAATCTGGTCCAGTCTTTCATAGGGCCATTATGGGATCAGGCTTTTTCTCCAGCCAAAGAAGCAACACATCTGATTCAACTAATAAAGTCTACATTGAAGACTATGATTAGTTGACTAGTTATATCAGGTGTGTTACTGATTTGGCTGGAGAAAGAGTCTGCTGCACCCACTTTAAAGATAAAATCAGACACCCTGGCCATATTGCCTACTCACATAATGTACTGTTGAGGTTAGAGGGACTGTTTAACTGACACACACAGCAGAATCCCCACATCTCACACACACCAGAGTACCCCCCCCACTACACACACACACTCACAAGAGTAGCCCCCACACAGTCAACTAGACTAGGCAGGTAGTGATGAAGTGATGATGATTTAGAGAGACCTGGGAACAGTGCAGGGTGGGAGCAGTTCAGAACTGACCCATAATTCCCAGCTCATTAAATAATTCACTAATTGATTCATCACCAAATCAATAAAGCATCCAGATGGTTTATGGTGTGAGCGCCACTCTGAGTACGGGATGGGGGGGGGGGGGGGGGACTAATTACGGTATTGGGAATAGACCTTCACAATGAAACACAAAAACACACCTAGACAAGACTTACACACACACACGTCCATGGCCTTTATGGACTCACAAAGGAAAATAATAGGAAGGTGGATGTTGAAATGGAACCAGCATTGTGTTGACCTTGTTCTGGTATTGCATGACATCATCAGGCAGATGATGGTGAATATAAAGGTAGTGGACCAATGGGGAGGGCCCCTCTCCTCCTCAACCCGCTAGGCCAATGGGGAGGGCCCCTCTCCTCCTCAACCCGCTAGGCCAATGGGAGTCCTTTTCCTCCTCTCCTCAACCCATAAACACAGTCTGTGTGTAATGAATACTGTCCCAGGGGAGTCTGGACTATGGGTGGGCCGACCTCCTGTATGGGGGTGTATTTGGTTGGGGAAACTGTTAATTAAAGTGTAATGAATTCCTCTAGTGTTAGTGTGTGTTTTCTTGTGTCAGTCGTTTCTGCTGAGGGTTATGTCTGTGAGGTTTATGACCGTCTGAGATTGATTAGGATGAGGAGTGAGGTACGACGTCACTTTGACCCTAGCGAGCCACAGGGCTGTAAATCCAGGTGCAGTAAACAGTTTCTGATAATTGTTTCATACCTTGTAGTCCGCAAGCACAGCCCATCCAAGACTGTGGCTGTGCGTACACACACTTAAAACAACGTATAGGGCTGTGTACACAGCTACAAGCTAAAGGTTCTCTGGCCTGCACTCTGCACATTATCCATGCCTCTGTCATTGAGCTTCCAGCGGCACCTTCTGGTTCTCTCTGGCATCACGCTCATCCTCCTTTCTTCGCTGCCAACAATCCCATAAGTCAAGTTTAAACATGTAATTGTAATATAGAACTTTAATTTCCAATGAAAACCGCTGGCCCTGCCCTTTAATCAACAGCAAGGGTAGGTATTGGCAACTGTAATGTTATCATGGAATGTGGATGTATTGGAGTAAAAGGAGACGGGACAAATCAGAATCAGTACCATTTTATTCCCTGGTGTTTGTCAGAGTAGAGGTGTTGCATATGTTCACATACTGAGTGAGTCTTTCTCAGACCTACAGGTCTGGCCAAACTAAGACAACCTTTTGAGACCCCGACTCCCTCTGCTTTGACCAACTTGTAGGACACGGCTCCCCCGAGTGGAATAAAAGTCACATAACAACGTCAAGAAAGTCAGGCCCTCAGACAACTCTAAAAGTAGGTGAAAAGGGCCTCTTATACATAACAAATTAAGATGTACCACAAATGTAAAAAAAAAAATAATAATTATGCCCATAAAACATCAATCTTATGAGAAACAAACAAGCCTTCAGTGTTGTATTAACAGTATTATGCAATTCCCTATTATTCTATCACAATATCTAAAATTCCTGGATGGGCTGAATTAGGCTACAAACAGTCCGAAACAGCCAGCAGCCATTTATAGTTCCAGTACATTCTACATTGTTCCACTGAAATCATCAATAACATCTGTATTCCAACTTCATTTGCTTATTTAGAACATGTTCATATAGCATATACATGGACAAATAAATCATTGCTCCTTAAATAGACACACACACACACACAAATAACAGCTTAAAAAAAGAAACCATTAAAAAGTTACTAACAAGCAACTGTAGTGAGAGTTAACTGAGCAAAACCTGCTGAGACTTAAAACCAGATTATCTTATCTTCCTGTTGACACTCAAAACAGAATCTTGTGAGGTATTGCCAAACACATACAGGCCTAAATGAACATGTCATGAATGGAAAATAGAGAATTGTTACAGTATAGCATTATGTGATGATAACACATAAATACAGTTAGGATGGACTTGAAAGAAGTTCAAGGATGAATCAAGCAGACCTGGGTTCAAAATACTATTTCAGGTATTTCAATTGCTTTTCGATACATTTCAAAACAATCAGACAACCTATATTTGAAAAAACAAGTAGATGAATATTGGAATGTATTTGGAAATACACTTGGAAATGATGTTAAAACACTCAAATACACTCCCATGCATTTAACCCAGGTATTTGAAAATAGTATTTGAAAACACTTTCAAATACAATTTGGTCGACTATTTGGTCTTTACAAATAATCATTCAAGTACTCAAATAAATAAATAACATTTGAGCTGTGTATTTGAAAATACTCAAATATACAGAAAAAGTATTTAAATAACAAATACTCATGTATTGAACCCAGGTCTGGAATCAAGTTATTAAAATCCCTTTGAAGCTGATATAAGATATGGCCGAGTACATTTCCATGGAAACCGTCTGTCTGGAATTTACCATAGGTCCTTTTCCTGGTCCGGGGCCCCCTTCAACCCTAGTGTCTGATGGTAGTTTAACCCATGGGGTTTCCTATTCACTAGCAGTCATAAAATGGCTCCACCCAAATCTCAATTTCCCCAAGGTGAGCTGGATGTGGAGTTGACCGACACTGTGTCGGAGCATATTGTTGCACATGCATATAGAGGACAGTGAGGACTTGTGACGTAAGTCTATATGGTTTCAACTGCACAATAGCAGGTGTGTGTGTATGGGGTAGGATCCCCTGAGCTTCTAAGACTAGAGGAAAACGACGAGGTCAGGGTCGCCATTACAACAGTCCAGAGGTCATAAAGTTCAAAGTTCATCACCCACAGATGTTGGAACCAGAGAGGAACCAGGCTTGCCATGGTTCCCCGATCAGGAGCATCATACCATATTGGTCTGTGTGTTGGGGCTGGAACATGTCATGTCCTGTATCTGGTCCAGGATCCAGTTGACGTCAGGTCTTTCCTGGGGGTTGGACACCATGATGGAGCTCAGCAGGTTCTGCAGGCTTTCAGAGTAACTGGAGGGGAACAACAAAAATATCCATAAGACACTGAGAAACTACCAGAGTAACTAGAGAACAATATATACTGAGAAATTACCAGAGCAACTAGAGAACAAATACATAGAGAAACTACTAAAGTAACTGTAGAACAAATATATACTGATAAACTACTAGAGTAACTGAAGAACAAATATATACTGAGAAACAACCAGAGTAGCTGGACAACAAATTTATACTGAGAAAATACTAGAGTATAAGCAATCGAGGGAGAAGGGGCTTGGTGGAGTGCTGCAGAGATGGAGCTCTGTCAGACCATCGGGTTCTTGATCACCTCCCTGACCAAGAACCCGATAGTCTGACAGAGCTCCAGAGTTCCTCTATGAAGATGGGAGAAACTTCCAGAAGGACAACCATCTCTGTAGCACTCCACCAATCAGGCCTTGATGGTAGAGTAGCCAGATGGAAGCCACTCCTCAGTAAAAGGCACATGACAGCCCGCTTGGACTTAGCCAAAAGGCTCCTAAAAGACTCAGAACATGAGAAACAAGATGGTCTGGTCTGATGAAACCATGATTGAACTCTTTGACCAGAATGCCAAGTGTCACATCTGGAGGAAACCTGGCACCATCCCTACGATGAAGCATGCTGGTGGCAGCATCATGCGGTGGGGATGTTTTTCAGTTTACGGGACTGGGAGACTAGTCAGGATCGAGGGAAAGATGAGCGGAGCAAAGTACAGAGATCCTTGATGAAAAGCTGCTCCAGATCACTCAGGACCTCAGATGGGGTGAAGGTTCACCTTCAAACAGGACAACAATCTAAAGCACACAGCCAAGACAACACAAGAGTGGCTTTGGGACAATTATCTGAATGTCCTTGAGTGGCACAGCCAGAGCCCGGACTTGAACCCGATCGAACATCTCTGGAGAGACCTGAAAATAGCTGTGCAGCAACGCTCCCAATCCAATCTGACAGAGCTTGAGAGGATCTGCAGAGAAGAATGGGAGAAACTCCCCAAATACAGGTGTGCCAAGCTTGTAGCGTCATACCCAAGAAAAGTCCAGGGGTCTGAAATTTTTCAGAATGCAGTGTATACTGAGAAACTACCAGAATAACTGGAGAACAAATATATACTGAGAAACTAACAGAATATCTGGAAACAAATATATATTAAGAAACTACCAGAGTAACTGGAGAACAAATATACACTGAGAAACTACCAGAATAACTTCAGAATAAATATATACAGTTGAAGTCGGACGTTTACATACACCTTAGCCAAATACATTTAAACTCAGTTTTTCACAATTCCTGACATTTAATCCTAGTACAATTCCCTGTCTTAGGTCAGTTAGGATCACCACTTTATTTTAAGAATGTGAAATGTCAGAATAATAGTAGAGAGAATGATTTATTTCAGCTTTTATTTATTTCATCACATTCCCAGTTGGTCAGAAGTTTACATACAGTGCCTTGCGAAAGTATTCGGCCCCCTTGAACTTTGCGACCTTTTGCCACATTTCAGGCTTCAAACATAAAGATATAAAACTGTATTTTTTTGTGAAGAATCAATAACAAGTGGGACACAATCATGAAGTGGAACGACATTTATTGGATATTTCAAACTTTTTTAACAAATCAAAAACTGAAAAATTGGCCGTGCAAAATTATTCAGCCCCTTTACTTTCAGTGCAGCAAACTCTCTCCAGAAGTTCAGTGAGGAACTCTCTCCAGAAGTTCAGTGAGGATCTCTGAATGATCCAATGTTGACCTAAATGACTAATGATGATAAATACAATCCACCTGTGTGTAATCAAGTCTCCGTATAAATGCACCTGCACTGTGATAGTCTCAGAGGTCCGTTAAAAGCGCAGAGAGCATCATGAAGAACAAGGAACACACCAGGCAGGTCCGAGATACTGTTGTGAAGAAGTTTAAAGCCGGATTTGGATACAAAAAGATTTCCCAAGCTTTAAACATCCCAAGGAGCACTGTGCAAGCGATAATATTGAAATGGAAGGAGTATCAGACCACTGCAAATCTACCAAGACCTGGCCGTCCCTCTAAACTTTCAGCTCATACAAGGAGAAGACTGATCAGAGATGCAGCCAAGAGGCCCATGATCACTCTGGATGAACTGCAGAGATCTACAGCTGAGGTGGGAGACTCTGTCCATAGGACAACAATCAGTCGTATATTGCACAAATCTGGCCTTTATGGAAGAGTGGCAAGAAGAAAGCCATTTCTTAAAGATATCCATAAAAAGTGTCGTTTAAAGTTTGCCACAAGCCACCTGGGAGACACACCAAACATGTGGAAGAAGGTGCTCTGGTCAGATGAAACCAAAATTGAACTTTTTGGCAACAATGCAAAACGTTATGTTTGGCGTAAAAGCAACACAGCTGAACACACCATCCCCACTGTCAAACATGGTGGTGGCAGCATCATGGTTTGGGCCTGCTTTTCTTCAGCAGGGACAGGGAAGATGGTTCAAATTGATGGGAAGATGGATGGAGCCAAATACAGGACCATTCTGGAAGAAAACCTGATGGAGTCTGCAAAAGACCTGAGACTGGGACGGAGATTTGTCTTCCAACAAGACAATGATCCAAAGCATAAAGCAAAATCTACAATGGAATGGTTCAAAAATAAACATATCCAAGTGTTAGAATGGCCAAGTCAAAGTCCAGACCTGAATCCAATCGAGAATCTGTGGAAAAAACTGAAAACTGCTGTTCACAAATGCTCTCCATCCAAAGTATTAACTTAAGGGGGCTAAATAATTTTGCACGCCCAATTTTTCAGTTTTTGATTTGTTAAAAAAGTTTGAAATATCCAATAAATGTCGTTCCACTTCATGATTGTGTCCCACTTGTTGTTGATTCTTCACAAACAAATACAGTTTTATAATTTTATGTTTGAAGCCTGAAATGTGGCAAAAGGTCGCAAAGTTCAAGGGGGCCGAATACTTTCGCAAGGCACTGTACACTCAATTAGTATTTGGTAGCATTGCCTTTAAATTGTTTAACTTGGGCCAAACGTTTCGGGTAGCCTTCCACAAGCTTCCCACAATAAGTTGGGTGAATTTTGGCCCATTCCTCCTGACAGAGCTGGTGAGTCAGGTTTGTAGGCCTCATTTCTCGCACAGTCTTTTTCAGTTCTGCCCACAAATTTTCTATAGGATTGAGGTAAGGGCTTTGTGATGGCCACTCCAATACCTTGACTTTGTTGTCCTTCAGTCAGGAAGTCAAAGCTTGGTCGCTAATGGGTCTTCCAAATGGACAATGACCCCAAGCATACTTCCAAAGTTGTGGCAAAATAGCTTATGTCTTGAGATGTTGCTTCAATATATCCACATAATTTTCCTCCCTCATGATGCCATCTGTTTTGTGAAATGTGCCAGTCCCTCCTGCAGCAAAGCACCCCCACAACATGCTGCTGCCACCCCCGTGCTTCACGGTTGGGAAGGTGTTCTTTGGATCGAAAGCCTCCCCCGTTTTCCTCCAAACATAACGATGGTCATTATGGCCAAACAGTTCTATTTTTGTTTCATCAGACCAGAGGACATTTCTCGAAAAAGTACGATCTTTGTCCACATGTGCAGTTGCAAACAGTAGTCTGGGCTTTTTATGGAGGTTTTGGAGCAGTACCTTCTTCCTTGCTGAGCGGCCTTTCAGGTTATGTCAATATAGGACTTGTTTTACTGTGGATATAGATACTTTTGTACCCGTTTCCTCCAGCATCTTCACAAGGTCCTTTGCTGTTGTTCTGGGATTGATTTGCACTTTTCGCACCAAAGTACATTCATCTCTAGGAGACAGAACGCGTCTCCTTCCTGAGCGGTATGACAGCTGCATGGTCCAATGGTGTTTATACTTGCGTACTATTGTTTGTACAGATGAACGTGGTACCTTCCGGCATTTGGAAATTGCTCCCAAGGATGAATCAGACTTGTAGAGGTCTACAAATTGTTTTCTGAGGTCTTGGCTAATTTATTTTGATTTTCCCATGATGTCAAGCAAAGAGGCACTGAGTTTGAAGGTAAGACTTGAAATACATCCACAGGTACACCTCCAATTGACTCAAATGATGTCAATTAGCCTATAAGAAGCTTCTAAAGCCATGATATAATTTTCTGGAATTTTCCAAGCTGTTTAAAGGCACAGTCAAATTAGTGTATGTAAACTTCTGACCCACTGGAAATGCGATACATTGAATTATAAGTAAAATAATCTGTCTGTAAACAATTTTTGGAAAAATGACTTGTGTCATGCATAAAGTAGATGTCCTAATCGACTTGCCAAAACTATAGTTTATTAACAATAAATTTGTGGAGTGGTTGAAAAAACAAGTTTTATTGACTCTAACCTAAGTGTATGTAAACTTCAAACTTCAACTGTATACTGAGAAACTACCAGAATAACTGGAGAAAAAATAAACTACTAGAATAACAAATATATATACTGAGAAACTTCCAGAGTGACATGAGAAAAAATACATACTGTAAATACATACTGTAAAGATCGTACTGTATAAATTCCATACAACCTATGAAAAGGCCAGATGAAAAATGCTTAAATCTATCCAATCCTTTTAGATCTGCAGGAGTGCCTAGGTGGTAGGCGCCTATTTGGAATCAATAGATTATATTTTGCTAGCCTTGAAAGCTGAGCGGGTGATGGATTGAAGAGTAACTAGGGGTTGACTAGCCAGGGGACTGACTGACCTGTAGGGCTGAGGGATGGTGACTGGGGGTTAGAGTTAGCTTGCAAGGGACTGACTGACCTGTAGGGCTGAGGGATGGTGACTGGGCGTTAGAGTTAGCTTGCCAGGGGACTGACTGACCTGTAGGGCTCAGGGATGGTAACTGGGGGTTAGAGTTAGCTTGCCAGGGGACTGACTGACCTGTAGGGCTGAGGGATGGTGACTGGGGGTTAGAGTTAGCTTGCCAGGGGACTGACTGACCTGTAGGGCTGAGGGATGGTGACTGGGGGTTAGAGTTAGCTTGCCAGGGGACTGACTGACCTGTAGGGCTGAGGGATGGTAACTGGGGGTTAGAGTTAGCTTGCCAAGGGACTGACTGACCTGCATGGTTGAGGGATGGTAACTGGGGGTTAGAGTTAGCTTGCCAGGGGACTGACTGACCTGTAGGGCTGAGGGATGGTAACTGGGGGTTAGAGTTAGTTTGCCAAGGGACTGACTGACCTGCATGGTTGAGGGATGGTAACTGGGGGTTAGAGTTAGCTTGCCAGGGGACTGACTGACCTGCATGGCTGAGGGATGGTAACTGGGTTCTGGACAGCAAGGGCCACACTGTCTCCCTTCTGGAACACCATGTCATAGGGCCCCTCCAGGAACATCATGCTGTACAGTACACAGCCCAGAGACTGGAGAGAAAGAGAGAGAGAGAATACTGTCTCTACAAGGTCAACAAACGCCAGGCATGATATATCGCTTGTACAATACTGACAGTTTCCACCGACCAAACACCAGGCATGTTATATTGCTTGTACAATACTGACAGTTTCCACCGACCAAACACCAGGCATGTTATATCGCTTGTACAATACTGACAGTTTCCACCGACCAAACACCAGGCATGTTATATCGCTTGTACAATACTGACAGTTTCCACCGACCAAACACCAGGCATGTTATATTGCTTGTACAATACTGACAGTTTCCACCGACCAAACACCAGGCATGTTATATTGCTTGTACAATACTGACAGTTTCCACCGACCAAACACCAGGCATGTTATATTGCTTGTACAATACTGACAGTTTCCACCGACCAAACACCAGGCATGTTATATTGCTTGTACAATACTGACAGTTTCCACCGACCAAACACCAGGCATGTTATATTGCTTGTACAATACTGACAGTTTCCACCGACCAAACACCAGGCATGTTATATCGCTTGTACAATACTGACAGTTTCCACCGACCAAACTAAAGTGAGAAGGGGGGGGTAGTACGCTAGTGTGTGTTACCCAGATGTCTGTACGGTCATCGATGACACAGTGGCTCTCCACGTTAAAGAGCTCAGGGGCGCGGTACGATATAGTACACCTCTGAGCTGCCCAGTCCTGTACTGTCATGGCCTCCCTGGTCCCCTTGACCTCCATCCTGGAGCGGTTCATAGAACCCAGGTCCATCAGCAGCGGCCTGTCATCCTCCTCTAGGAGTACATTGGTAGGCTTCAGATCTCTGAGAGGAGAGAGGAGAGGTAAAGAGAGGGATAGAGATAGACTCATTCTAATTTGAACCACTAACCATAATCGTGTGCGTGTGTGTGTGTGTGTGTAATAGCAGTATCAGCCTGTACCTGTGTGCGTAGCCTCTGTCATGCATGGCCTTCAGTCCAGAACAGATGCCCTGTAGGACCTTCAGGATGCGTCTCTCTGGCATGAAGCTGCCCTTGTCCCTCAGCTTCTCTAGCACTGACCACAGACTGCCCTTCTGTAGGAGCACCCACACCCAGGCGTGAATACAAAGACGTATACATACACTTTTTCATTTCCGCGCTTTAAACCAGTGTATCGGCAGATGTATCGGTATCTTTTAACTCCCCCCCCCCCAAAAAAACGGTATCAGACCCCAAAAAAATCACCTGGGCTCTAATACGCACATACAGGCGTGAGTACATAGACATGCGCATACACGTACACGTACCTGAACGTAGGGCAGCAGTATCCAGGCCTCACTCTTGCCCCCCCTCTCTATGAAGGTGTGCCCTGCCAGGCCCAGGATGTTGGGGTGGCTGAAGAGACGGTGCATCTCCACCTCCGTCTGAGCCTCTTGGCGACCCTCCCGGTCATGGCACAGGATCCTCTTCAGGGCGTAGAAACGCCCGTCCTGCACCCCCTCCACCAGGTCCACATAGCTGAACCCTCTGGGATGAGGGGAGGGATGGAAGGTAAAAGACGATAGAAAGAGAGAAAATAGGGAACGACAGAGGGGGTAGATAACGAAAGCAGGAGAAAGTGGAGAGACAGACAAAACCAGAGTCCTGATCAGTAAGATGTAACGTTACAGAAGACTGAAATACAAATACATGTGTGGGAGGGACCGGGATGATCGTCTGCCATGTAGAATAGGTAACAGTGTTTCACTGATGCGGACGGTTTTACCCTTCATCTAGTTTCTGGATGAAGTAGTATCTTTTGTTGTCAATGGTGATGGAGCCGCGGGAACAGATACACAGGGTCTGACCCATCCTCCCTGGGGCATAACTCAACACACCAACACCCCGATGGACTGAGAGAGAGAGACACAACCCATATTTATTTATTTTCCATTTTGTACTTGAACTATTTACACATCGCTACAACACTGTATACAGACATGTCATTCAAAATGCCTTTATTTTGGAACTTGTGCTTTGGCAATGTAAACATGTTTCCCATGCCAATAAAGCCCCTTAAATTGAATTGAGAGAGATGGAGTGCATACGAGGTAAAATACCAGGTTTAGTGGAATTGAAAGTGAGAGGTCAAGTGGAAAGCCATGGAAGAGAGGGCAAGTATGGGATATATGTGTAAAAAACATACTGAAACATGAAATCCAGTCCATTCCACTATGTTCCAAGGATTGATGCAGTGTCAATTTCACTTATCAAAATGATTCACTGTCACTTGTGATTGATAATAATTGTGGGTGTTTATATTTGTCTTATTTACACGTATGAATTGGAAATGTGTTTTTTGCATATCACAACTCCTCCTGAGACAACCTTGGAGAGTGGGGTTACGGCCAGGGTCCCGACATTGTCGCTGGCGAAAGTAGGACTAAGTGCCTTGCTCAAGGACACATCGGCAGATTTGTTGACCTTGTCGGCTCGGGGATTCAAACTAACAACATTTCGGTTACTGGCCTAACTATTCAAACGAGCAACCTTTCGGTTACTTTCCTAGCCGCGCTACAGCGACTCTTGGTCCTAAACCTTTTCAAAAGTGTACGGTTTTGTTTAGTAACGTGGCACACCGGTATGAGAATCCAAGCTAACTACAAGAGGGCAGCATGCAGATCAATCCTGATCAGCCAATATTATCTGATAGAGATATTGATAAACGTGTGAGGAAAATACATGGGGATATTTGCGTTTGTTAGCGGTGGATATATAAAAATTACCTTCTGTTATCGTCCTGTTTTCTGCTGGCTACTTCCGTGTACATAAAACGCGTAATGATGACGCAGGCCTGTGAGTTGCTGCCTTCCAAAATGGGAACTCGGAAAAATACAAGGTAAAATCATGACGTCAGCGATCTTCAGGTCGCTCTAGATTTAGAGGCCGGAGTTGGAAGACCGTTCAAATCGATTTTTCCCAGTGGGAGCTCGTTTTTTTCCCCGAGTTCCAAATTGTTTTGAACATACGGAAGTCGGAGATTTCGGAGTTACCAGTTGTTTCGAACGCGGCACCAATCGAAGTTTCTATTATATCGACAAGATAGTCAAGTTAACCATGGAAATACATGTCCTCAAAGAGGGAAGGCAGGCGGGAGGAGGCGAAATCATTCTACGTAGTACAAGGACATTTACGCGTGTGAACAGGCCATAGCGATGTAGTAGTTGTCTTTGTATCCGTATAGCGTATGTGACCGCATGGGGAACGCCATTTTAAAGTACTAAATTATAATCTTGGTTGATTGTGCCTAACGCATGGGAATCTCTACCCAGTTGACGTTAAAATGATGGAAGCCCTCAAACGGCAATTCCCATGCTCCATCCATGACAGACACAGGTCCGATATAAAGTATTTTCTCATGCCCACAAGCGCTTCCCCTTGGATGTAAAATAAAACGTCTCAATATGGCCACCTGCAGGCCTTTGGTCTAGTGCAACGTGTACTCTACACCTGTTTATGAAGCATGTGACAAATATTTTGAAGCATTTTGCGTCCACACATTAGTGCATTCGTAACGTAACGAAATGTATATTCGATCAAATAAGCCTCACGTAGCAAATTAGTTAACGTTTTGAACAAACTGCACACTCATTGACCTCCATACAAAAGTCCTCACTTTGTGGGCTTAATTCCGGGGACAGATTTTGGGCCGAATGAAACTTCTCGATTCAGCACTTCCTCTGGCCAAATCAAGTATTTGATTAAACCAGAGCACTACCCAGTGGACTCAACTTTGCTACGGTGGGTCTCAAATCAAAAGAGTTTACCATCATATAGCCACTTGTCACCTTTAGGCTATTATGTAACAACCTAAATAAACTAGTTTCACATTATGGGGAAATCCTTCCACGTTAGTCAATACTACAGGTTATCCTTGAGATTCTCACCTTCTCATGAGAAGGTCAGAAGGGACAGACCCCTGGCTTTCTCATCCAATGGGGCTTGACAGTCCACAGGAGTATGCAATTAAGACAGTTACCTGACCATAAACGTGTTTTTCAAGGCACCCTGCAGCTACATTTATATCCCAAGAATTCTCTGCTACTTACCAGGCCATTTGTGTGGCCGATTGCACAGACCAATGTTTTATGGCCGTTTAATAGTCATTTAGACAAATTACAATGAAACCTCGGGTCAGGACTGGAGGCAGTTGTGATTAATTATAACCATTGAACGAGGCAAAAACAGGTTTAACTGAGATAAAACTTTATTTACAAAGGAGGGGATACAGCCACAACAGTAACCTGATGTGATAACTCTTAAAATAAGTCATGGCAAAGAAAATAATACAATCTGTAGGGATAAAACCAATAAATTATTTTGGGGTAACTTAACATGCAATGCAAAATAATCCTCCAAGACTGTTACTGAATTACATTCATTAAGACCCAACACCATGGGGTTTAGTTGGCTAGTTTGTTTTCTGATTGGCAGTAACTTTAGTGTTTAGGATAGATCTGAACGCACAGAAGTACCATGAACTTAAAGGAAACATTTATGGGAGACAGCTTAATCTTCCAAGGTTCTGCATGGTTCCATAGTCAACCTGGGAAAATAGTGTCAAACATGGATGGATGTGGGGTCTTTGGTGAAGAAAACACGATTGATGACTTTCGACAAGGGAAGGAGCAGGCCGTTCCCCACTTCATGGTCAAGTAAAGGCAGTTCTATCTCTCAGTGATACGTAAGCCGACCGAGGACATATCCCTCCTTTGAACTCTTCTCCTAATACTCCTCTCCCTCCTCGTCCTCCTCAAATGAGTCGATTCCGACCTCTTCATAGTCCTTCTCCAGGGCAGCCATGTCTTCCCTGGCCTCAGAGAACTCTCCCTCCTCCATGCCCTCACCCACGTACCAGTGCACGAATGCCCGCTTGGCATACATCAGGTCAAACTTGTGGTCAAGACGCGCCCAGGCCTCAGCGATGGCTGTGGTGTTGCTCAACATGCACACAGCTCTCTGGACCTTGGCCAGGTCACCCCCTGGCACCACAGTGGGTGGCTGGTAGTTGATGCCCACTTTGAAACCTGTAGGGCACCAGTCCACGAACTGGATGCTTCGCTTTGTCTTGATGTTGCCGATGGCCACGTTGACATCCTTGGGCACCACGTCTCCGCGGTACAGCAGGCAGCACGCCATGTACTTACCGTGGCGAGGGTCGCACTTTACCATCTGGTTGGCGGGCTCGAAGCAGGAGTTGGTGATCTCAGCCACAGAAAGCTGCTCGTGGTAGGCCTTCTCGGCTGAGATGACAGGGGCATAGGTGGCCAGGGGAAAGTGGATGCGGGGGTAAGGCACCAGGTTGGTCTGAAACTCTGTCAGGTCCACGTTAAGGGCACCATCGAAGCGGAGAGAGGCTGTGATGGAAGAGACAATCTGGCTGATGAGCCTGTTGAGGTTGGTGTAAGAGGGGCGCTCAATGTCCAGGTTTCTACGGCAGATGTCGTAGATGGCCTCATTGTCGACCATGAAGGCACAGTCAGAGTGCTCTAGGGTGGTGTGGGTGGTCAGGATGGAGTTGTAGGGCTCCACCACAGCTGTGGACACCTGGGGAGCAGGGTATATGGCAAACTCCAGCTTGGACTTCTTCCCGAAGTCGACTGAGAGACGCTCCATGAGCAGGGAGGTGAAACCAGAACCGGTACCTCCTCCGAAGCTGTGGAAGACCAAGAAACCTTGGAGCCCCGTACACTGGTCAGCCTGTCAAGACACAGAAAACTCATCAACATGTTTTCTAGAAGGAAAGTCCAAGCTCTGATAAGACCCATTCATGCTAGATTTATGCAAGCCAAGGCTAAAACCCTTTCTGATAAAACAATGAAAAACCCATTTGTTATCCTAATATCACCATCAAATCTGACAGTTTCTCTCACCAGTTTACGGATCCTGTCCAGCACTTGGTCGATGATCTCCTTGCCGATAGTGTAGTGGCCACGGGCATAGTTATTGGCTGCGTCCTCCTTCCCTGAGATCAGCTGCTCGGGGTGAAACAGCTGGCGGTAGGTACCTGTCCGCACCTCATCTGAGAGAAAGGGGAACAGACTAGGGTTAATTAGTCTGGTCTTGATGCTTGTTTTGAACTGTACCATCATATTGATGAAGACCTCTTCCTACACATTCCCAGTGTCAATCAGTCAGTGGATTTTCTCTGCCAGATCCCTCCAATACTCACCAATGACAGTGGGCTCCAGGTCTACAAAGATGGCGCGGGGTACGTATTTCCCGATGCCCGTGGCGCTGAAGAACGTGGTGAAGGAGTCGTCAGTGCTACCGACCGCCTTGTTGTTAGGCATGGTGCCGTCCGGCTGGATCCCGTGCTCCAGGCAGTACAGCTCCCAACAGGTGTTGCCCATCTGGACTCCAGCCTGACCCACATGCACAGAGATACACTCACGCTGGAGAGACCGGGAAATATAGGGTTAGTCAAACAATTAGCTTATGGTTTCTTTGAACAGGTACAAAACATTGACTACACAAGGAGCCGATGCATTGACAGCAGTCTGCACTGGATGGAGTAACACTTGGTTGTCAATGTCACCAATGATAAATGGAGCCAGTGGACACCCCTCCAAACCACTCAGTGGATAGGAGTCTGAGGTCGATTAAGGATTTGGGCACCCATTTTAGCACTTGTTTATCTGCTGTTTCTCACCACCAAGTGGCAGCACTCTAACACTAGTGGTTCCCAACCAGAGGTAGTAGGTTCCCTGGGGGCGCTTTGCCGATACAGAGGGTACTTGAGAAGACTCATGAGACCATAAGGTTACTGATAGAATGCACATGAGGGTACGTCTGGCAGGGCAAAATTCAGTTGGTGGTACAATAACAGAAAAAGATTGGGAACCACTGCTCTACACCGAGGAAACAAACCTAACCTGCCCATGTCTGAGTGACAAAGGACAGGTGAGCCTGAAAACAGTGGACGGCATAATCTAGCTAGTTAAAGACAAGCCACCGGCGTTATGAGCCAAAGTTATGAGTCGTGTGTATATTTGCATGGTGACCCAATCTGTTTGCAGTGTGTTGAAACGGAACTATGACTGCACTTCCTAGCATGGCTTAGCCAACTCTGCAGTGAGTCGATCTGACCTACTTTAGTACTGAACTGTATGCAGCTACCGTCTCAGAAGCCTAGCCACGTCTCAGTGTGTGACTACCGTTATTGACATAGCCATTAACCACGTCTGAACCATGTAACTGATCTACACTGTAGAAAACATTAAGAACACCTGCTCTTTCCATGACAGACTGACCAGATGAAAGCTATGATCCCTTATTGATGACACTGGTAAGGTAGTAGATGCCAGGCACACCGGGTTGTGTCAAGCACTTCAACGTATGAGTATAAAGAATGATCCACCACCCAAAGGACATCCAGCCAACTTGACAACTGTGGGAAGCATTGGAGTCAACATGGACCAGTATGGAACGCTTGATACCTTGTAGAGTCTATGCCCTGATGAATTGAGGCTGTTCTGAGGGCAAAAGGTGGAACAATAATAAAATGTGTTCCTAATGTTTTGTACACCAACTGCATTTTACATTTACACAGGAGTCTGGACACCCCTTCAGATTAGTGGATTCGGCTATTTTTGCCACACCAGTTGCTGACAGGTTAATAAAAACGAGCACACAGCCATACAATCTCCATAGACAAACATTGGTCTTACCGAAGAGCTCAGTGACTTTAGTCTTGGGCCGTTTCACCGGTTGGGCTAGGCCCCTTAGTTCCAGTGAAGGGAAATCTTAACTATACAGTATACATTGACATTCTAGATGATTCTGTGCTTCCAACTTTGTGGCAACAGTTTAGGGAAGGCCCTTTTCTGTTTCAGCATGACAATGCCCTCGTGCACAAAGCGAGGTCCATACAGAAATGGTTTGTCGAGATCGGTGTGGCAGAACTTGACTGGACTGCACAGAGCCCTGACCTCAACCCCATCGAACACCTTTGGGATGAATTGGAACACTGACTGCGAGCCAGGCCTAACTGCCGAACATCAGTGCCCGACCTCACTAATGCTCGTGGCTGAAAGGAAGCAAGTCCCCGCAGCAATGTTCCAACATCAGTGGAAAGCCTTTCTTAAGAGTGGAGGCTGTTGAGCAGCAAAGGGTGGACTTACTCCATATTAATGCCCATGATTTAGGAATGAGATGGTCAAAGAGCAGGTGTCCACATACTTGGTCATGTAGTGTACACATTTTATAGAGAAGGCAGCACTTGATATCTATATTCACTAAGGACCAAACAGAAGGTGTGCGTTTGAGAAATGAGTCAATTTTGCAATGCAGTATTGGCAGACGGCAGGATAGTTGAGGCTAGACTGCAGTGACACCATCCAGTCGATTAGACTCTTATAGCATTAACAAAACAGCCATGCTGAATGTGTTACCACAATTGCATCCCAGTAGTCCATTACAGCCTACTCTCCTTATATTCTTCCTGTCATTTAGGCACCACACCCCTGAGGAGAGGATGCCACTAGATTGAGATACAACCCCCCCCCCTTTGGAATGCCAACTTGGACAGAGGTCATTAGAGATTATACAATTATGTGAATTTGTTTAACATTACAGCTTCGCAAGGAAACAAGGTCTGATAAGACATCGCTAGAATCAAGGCCGAACTGAGAGGTTTGGCAAGTGGCTACCCTACCCCTTCAGCGAGTCATTGAGCTAGCAAGTAGCGACAATGCTAACAGAACTGACGAGTCTGCATCAAGGCCAAAAGGCCCTCCACACCCTACTGAAGTATTTCCAGAGAACAGGCCGAGGGGAAAGCACCACCAAGGATGAGTGAAGCTGATAATAACAAGCGTATCATTTCTGAATCGCAGCGCACCAGAGGCAGAGCTGGCTACATACACACACCAGTCTGTCCAAACTGGCTGACTATACAGAGAGATGGGAGTGAGACATTCAAGAGAAACAAGAAAGTCAAGGAAGATAAGTACACTAGACAGTGACATGACAAGAGGACGAGTCTGGGAATGTTGTGTGTTGGCAGTACTTATGAATCAGAGCGTTTTGATTTGCCAAGGCCCAGCTATAAACAAGACCACCTGCCACAGTAACAGGAGAACAGACACCAGCCAACTAGGCTTTGCCCTCTGGTAGAATCATTTCCCCTTAAGCTAAGTTTAACTTTCAGTAGTATCAAGGGCAATTATTTAAATGGAAGAATCCACATAATGGGAAAAGGACTTCCTTTTATGAACTGTAACCCAGTAAAATATTTTAAATGTTTTTTTTCCAGTATAGTAAGAGGATGTGAAGGAAACGTTAGAAAACCTCACTTCACTTCAGATCTGAATCTACTACAGGGAGGTCCTCGTGACATCAAGGTCTTACACCTGCATGTTGCTACACCCCTCCACACATAATGTACTACCGTTATAACTCCACTCATGTAGAGACTGGGGCCACTACTGTCAGCCATTTCTCCAGCCTCCTAGTTTGACAGCACAAGCTGGGTAGGGTGGATGTGGGGGAGGGGTGGTGTCACAGGGATGTGAGTGTGTGCCTAGTTTAGGCATGACAGCTAGGTCAGCACTGCAGCCAGCTATTTAAAGGGAGGTGTCAATCATGACTCCATCCCCCCACTGTGTGTAGCCCCTCCAGACCCCATTATACTCCACTGACCCCTTTCTGTGTGTAACAGTACAAATTTAGACCGTCCCCTCGCCCATACCCGGGCGCGAACTAGGGACCTTCTGCACACATCAACAGTCACCCTCGAAGCATCGTTACCCATCGCTCCACAAAAGCCGCGGCCCTTGCAGAGCAAGGGGAACTACTACTTCAAGGTCTCAGAGCAAGTGACGTCACTGATTGAAACGCTATTTAGCGCCCACGCTAACTAAGCTAGCCGTTTCACATCCGTTACACTCACCCCCCTTTTGACCTTCCTCCTTTTTCCGCAGCAACCAGTAATCCGGGTCAACAGCATCAATGTAACAGTACAAATTTAGACCGTCCCCTCGCCCATACCCGGGCGCGAACTAGGGACCTTCTGCACACATCAACAGTCACCCTCGAAGCATCGTTACCCATCGCTCCACAAAAGCCGCGGCCCTTGCAGAGCAAGGGGAACTACTACTTCAAGGTCTCAGAGCAAGTGACGTCACTGATTGAAACGCTATTTAGCGCCCACGCTAACTAAGCTAGCCGTTTCACATCCGTTACACTCACCCCCCTTTTGACCTTCCTCCTTTTTCCGCAGCAACCAGTAATCCGGGTCAACAGCATCAATGTAACAGTACAAATTTAGACCGTCCCCTCGCCCATACCCGGGCGCGAACTAGGGACCTTCTGCACACATCAACAGTCACCCTCGAAGCATCGTTACCCATCGCTCCACAAAAGCCGCGGCCCTTGCAGAGCAAGGGGAACTACTACTTCAAGGTCTCAGAGCAAGTGACGTCACTGATTGAAACGCTATTTAGCGCCCACGCTAACTAAGCTAGCCGTTTCACATCCGTTACATGTGGGAACAACCACATGGTGTCCTGAACCTCTAGTTCATGCCAGATTTAAGAAACTAACCCCCACCCTGTTGCATTTGTCAGGGGTTGCCCTGATTTGCTAAACCACACACTTGAAACCTTGTAGGCGAGTCTAGTGCAGGCCCATGTGTAACTGTGATAGCTAGTTGATTCCGTGACTGTTTACTCATGATATAATAAGCCATTTATGATAATGTTACCAAATAGGCCAGTCAGGTACATGCTAGGTTATGGTATTCATTTCCTGTATTTTGAACGCGGTATGGAGGTAGACCGTAGAGTACAGTTTAGATGAACAAAGAGTTTGTGCAACTGCAAGTCCACTGAGACACTTGGCACCAACATGGCTGATGGACTAACCGCTTGTGGCTCGTTCAGTAGCTAGTAAGCAACCCCCCTCCAGCTTCCTGTTCTGTCCGCTATGGGGTTTTTTAAGTGCAAAGAGGGCCTTGTGTTATGCGGGAAGACATATGGCTTGGAATTCACACCCAAACAAATAGTCTCCCTCTCCTTTCATAACATTCAAATTAGATGGCAGCTGTCAAAAGAATCTCCCACATGCCATGGTAATCTTTAGTAAAGAGCTAAAAGAAGAACAGGCAAATCAACTGTTTGAAGACACCGCATTATGACCAGAGTAGTACATGAACTGAAATGGATCATAAAGGCTCTTTCACCCACATTTATAGACCTTAACCTCACGATCAGACAGTCTGCCATGTGCTAGTCTGAAATGCTGATCCACTAGGCTCTGCGTCACTCCTAACCTCAGATTTCCCTTTCAGCTCAGATTACTGAAGGTTACCCCATCACGACTAAGCATGTATGCATAGTCACAAGATTTCTGAGAGGTCTAAGTCAAATTCCTTGATATATTTATGATTAAATTACATGGGCAGGATGTGAGGTAATACAAATGTGAGCCATGTCCTAAAAACATCTATGTGGCAACTTGGTGGGAAAATGTTACTTGGGGACAACTATTACAATGAATCTTCTTTTTTACTAATTGTAGATGTAATCTGCCATACTCCAGTAGATGGTGGATCTGTGGTTCATTAGTACTCGTTGTCACTTGTTCGGACTGAATAGCACTACATAGAGAGAACGTTCCCAGTTTTGCGCAGTAGACTAGAGCAACAGGAACAGTAGCTGACTAGGCCTACAGTCACCCATCAGAATAAACACGGACCCGTGGGAGCCACATCAGCATTTAAAGCCAGCAGAGCAAATAAACACACCCATAACCACACTGGCCCAACGGCCACTATATGGAAACGGGCAACTCCTTTAACCATTCAAAATGGCAGGAGGCTGCTTCCAGCGCCAAATGACAACTTGATAGTAAATGCAGATACATGTGAACTGAGTCATTATGAAATAGGACAATTAAGGCTCAGGTGACGCAATTTAATAATTAAATGCATTCTAGTAATAGTTGTCTACTGCGCCAGTCGTGTTTGAATTGAAAAGCAAAACGGCGGGCTAAATTGAACGCGCAGCAAAATGGATACTCCTATAATGACGCACCATGTTATCAGAACAAAATCATATTATATAAAAACAGGTGAGCCGTAGCGTAGGCTGTACCTAGAAGTATTATAGATAACATAAACATTACTATACAGGATGGACTACAAAAACATTAGAAATTTAGCCTAATTCATACAACTCAACATTTACATTATTACAACCTATGCGTCGAAGGCAATGTGGAAAAAAATAAAGGTCTCACCATTTTGATTCTGTTTGTCTTCGTTTCCGTAGAAAAATAAAAGTGTTGGTGGTATAACCTCTCACAGTGAACCTATAATGGGGTCTCCGTGAGTATGTTTTAACTGCGTGTGTTACTGCAATCTGTTTTTATAAACTGCGAAGGGCGGGGGTGGAGTTTTGGACACTCCCTCTTCTCTCATAGGTCGAGTTCGTTTTACAAGGCCCGGTGCTCCGGTTAGGCGGAGTTGGTTATTTTAGACCATTCTAAGTAGGCGTAGTTGGATATTTTAGACGATTCCATTGGCCCTAACTGATATCCCCAGTCACCGGGCCATGCAAAACGAACTCCTCCATACACAGATTAGACCTCAGGCTAGGTAGGAAAGTACAGGACAGAAAAGGTTAGCTGTACCAAAGACGATATATTACATTGACAAGATAGCCGAGTGACCGCTCTAACAATGTAATTACATTTCCCCAGTGATTGAAGGCAGGCGAGACCATTCTAGTCAACGAGAGGGCGCGTGACCAACAGGAACAACTAAATTGTTGCCGGAATGCCACGTGCATCCACTTAAATCAGTACAGCCTAAACATTACGGAACTTCTATTCTACCAAGTAGGCCTCACGTAATTCAACACTCGCTTATAGACCCCCCCCCCCCTCCCCCATACAAAAAAGGGCTTATATCACGTGGACAGATTTTGGGCAGAGTACATCCTCTCGCTTCACCTCTTCCTCTCTGTCTTTGCGCAATGAACTGCCTTCGGGTTTTGTTGCTCCTTGTTCGCCACTAGATGTCAGACTTGTCTAGTGATCTGCTTGTTGGTCCTTGCCATGACGAAGACGCTCTTCTGTCTGCAACGTTGTCCCTGGGCAGACACTGGTCTGAGGTCAGGCATGTATTTTCCTCCCTAATTTCTCCATTAGGAATTGAGAAGAGTAAAATTATCCTAGTTCTGTGTCTAAGGGACAATTTTTGGAGCTGTCTTTCTGTGCATGAACAAGGTGGCAGTTTTGATTCCAGTAACATCTGTTTCTGTGGTTAATACATTTAAGTTGAGAGGATACACTTTTAATACTTTAACTTTGTTGCAGTTTAACTCAGTTTTATCTCTCCTATCTAAGTGGTTAGTTGTACTATAGACCCAGGCCCCTGGCCCATGAGGCATTGGAGGACCCTTCTCTCTGGCTTTTGGCTATGAATGAAAAAGTTATAATCCTCAAACAAGGCCTGAATTCCTCCAGATAGGCTCTTCATCCTAACCCCCCTTCTGTATTTTGAGATAGACGGAACGATAGATCAAAATCTTTTTCATGTGTATCGTTTTTCCCTCCTATGGTGGACACTATGGGGCTAAGGATTTCTTTCCCCTTATCTTATGTACTGGAGTTAGACTGTAACCCACTGGCCATGGGTTTAAACTCTAACCCACTGGCCATGGGTTTAAACTCTAACCCACTGGCTATGGGTTTAAACTCTAACCCACTGGTCATGTGATTAAACTCTAACCCACTGGCCATGTGTTTAAACTCTAACCCACTGACCATGTGATTAAACTCTAACCCACTGGCCATGTGTTTAAACTTTAACCCACTGACCATGTGATTAAACTCTAACCCACTGGCCATGTGATTAAACTCTAACCAACTGACCATATGATTAAACTCTAACCCACTGACCATATGATTAAACTCTAACCCACTGACCATGTGATTAAACTCTAACCCACTGACCATATGATTAAACTCTAACCCACTGACCATGTGATTAAACTCTAACCCACTGACCATATGATTAAACTCTAACCCACTGACCATATGATTAAACTCTAACCCACTGACCATGTGATTAAACTCTAACCCACTGGCCATGTGTTTAAACTCTAACCCACTGACCATATGATTAAACTCTAACCCACTGACCATGTGATTAAACTCTAACCCACTGACCATATGATTAAACTCTAACCCACTGACCATATGATTAAACTCTAACCCACTGACCATGTGATTAAACTCTAACCCACTGGCCATGTGTTTAAACTTTAACCCACTGACCATGTGATTAAACTCTAACCCACTGGCCATGTGATTAAACTCTAACCAACTGACCATATGATTAAACTCTAACCCACTGACCATATGATTAAACTCTAACCCACTGACCATGTGATTAAACTCTAACCCACTGACCATATGATTAAACTCTAACCCACTGACCATATGATTAAACTCTAACCCACTGACCATGTGTTTAAACTCTAACCCACTGACCATGTGATTAAACTCTAACCCACTGACCATGTGTTTAAACTCTAACCCACTGACCATGTGATTAAACCCTAACCCACTGGCCATGTGTTTAAACTCTAACCCACTGACCATGTGATTAAACTTTAACCCACTGACCATGTGATTAAACCCTAACCCACTGACCATGTGATTAAACTCTAACCCACTGGCCTTTTGTTTAAACTCTAACCCACTGACCTTGTGATTAAACTTTAACCCACTGGCCTTTTGTTTAAACTGTAACCTGCTGGCTATTTTTATTAAACCCTAACCCACCGGCTATGGGTTTAAACGAGTTTCTTTCTATTTTCTTTCTTTAATATAGCATTTGTCTATAAAGCATTATGTATATGCTGGTATGGTGGTTTTGTAGCATCTATAGCAAGAAAACATTTCTTTACAGCCTAGCCACATAATGGGACATTGATTACTGATCAAAATGAATGTGAGTGTAAACTGATGTCTACAACATGAATGTGAACGTAAACTGATGTCTACAACATGAATGTGAGTGTAAACTGATGTCTACAACATGAATGTGAACGTAAACTGATGTCTACAACATGAATGTGAACGTAAACTGATGTCTACAACATGAATGTGAGTGTAAACTGATGTCTACAACATGAATGTGAACGTAAACTGATATCTACAACATGAATGTGAGTGTAAACTGATGTCCACAACATGAATGTGAGTGTAAACTGATGTCTACAACATGAATGTGAACGTAAACTGATGTCTACAACATGAATGTGAACGTAAACTGATGTCTACAACATGAATGTGAGTGTAAACTGATGTCTACAACATGAATGTGAGTGTAAACTGATGTCTACAACATGAATGTGAGTGTAAACTGATGTCTACAACATGAATGTGAGTGTAAACTGATGTCTACAACATGAATGTGAACGTAAACTGATGTCTACAACATGAATGTGAGTGTAAACTGATGTCTACAACATGAATGTGAGTGTAAACTGATGTCTACAACATGAATGTGAACTGATGTCTACAACATGAATGTGAACTGATGTCTACAACATGAATGTGAGTGTAAACTGATGTCTAAAACATGAATGTGAACATAAACTGATGTCTACAACATGAATGTGAACGTAAACTGATGTCTACAACATGAATGTGAACGTAAACTGATGTCTACAACATGAATGTGAGTGTAAACTGATGTCTACAACATGTATGTGAGTGTAAACTGATGTCTACAACATGAATGTGAGTGTAAACTGATGTCTACAACATGAATGTGAGTGTAAACTGATGTCTACAACATGAATGTGAATGTAAACTGATGTCTACAACATGAATGTGAACTGATGTCTACAACATGAATGTAAACTGATGTCTACAACATGAATGTGAGT
This sequence comes from Oncorhynchus mykiss, assembly GCF_013265735.2. Lineage (NCBI taxonomy): Eukaryota > Metazoa > Chordata > Actinopteri > Salmoniformes > Salmonidae > Oncorhynchus > Oncorhynchus mykiss. Next base: position 12,392,317 of record NC_048582.1, on the reverse strand, counting down.
GTAAACTGATGTCTACAACATGAATGTGAACGTAAACTGATGTCTACAACATGAATGTGAACGTAAACTGATGTCTACAACATGAATGTGAGTGTAAACTGATGTCTACAACATGAATGTGAACTGATGTCTACAACATGAATGTGAGTGTAAACTGATGTCTAAAACATGAATGTGAACGTAAACTGGTGTCTACAACATGAATGTGAGTGTAAACTGATGTCTACAACATGAATGTGAACGTAAACTGATGTCTACAACATGAATGTGAGTGTAAACTGATGTCTACAACATGAATGTGAGTGTAAACTGATGTCTACAACATGAATGTGAACTGATGTCTACAACATGAATGTGAACTGATGTCTACAACATGAATGTGAGTGTAAACTGATGTCTACAACATGAATGTGAGTGTAAACTGATGTCTACAACATGAATGTGAACGTAAACTGATGTCTACAACATGAATGTGAGTGTAAACTGATGTCTACAACATGAATGTGAGTGTAAACTGATGTCTACAACATGAATGTGAACTGATGTCTACAACATGAATGTGAACTGATGTCTACAACATGAATGTGAGTGTAAACTGATGTCTACAACATGAATGTGAACATAAACTGATGTCTACAACATGAATGTGAACGTATACTGGTGTCTACAACATGAATGTGAGTGTAAACTGATGTCTACAACATGAATGTGAGTGTAAACTGGTGTCTACAACATGAATGTGAGTGTAAACTGATGTCTACAACATGAATGTGAGTGTAAACTGATGTCTACAACATGAATGTGAGTGTAAACTGGTGTCTACAACATGAATGTGAGTGTAAACTGATGTCTACAACATGAATGTGAGTGTAAACTGATGTCTACAACATGAATGTGAGTGTAAACTGGTGTCTACAACATGAATGTGAGTGTAAACTGATGTCTACAACATGAATGTGAGTGTAAACTGATGTCTACAACATGAATTTGAACGTAAACTGATGTCTACAACATGAATGTGAGTGTAAACTGATGTCTACAACATGAATGTGAGTGTAAACTGATGTCTACAACATGAATGTGAGTGTAAACTGATGTCTACAACATGAATGTGAGTGTAAACTGATGTCTACAACATGAATGTGAATGTAAACTGATGTCCCATATTGGGGCTATTGTGTGCCATGTCAATCACTGACAGTGTTCTTTTACTAAAGGGCCTGTCTCCTGTTATTTTACATTTACATCTCAGAGGTTTCTTCTGCATCTCAGTGTATTCTTTCTGTATATATTCTCTCAAAGCAGAAATAGCATCCACATATTTTTAAGCATCAGCAACCACTTTCAAGCCACCACCTCTATCTAACCAGGAAGAGAGGATGAGAAAACATGATCCCCAGTGTAGGGTTCATATGTCAAAGGTCAATGTATAGGCCCAAAAGCTTCAAGAGAAGAAGAAGATGGGGCACATATTTGTTCTATGATAGAGGGCATCCAGTTCCAAGTTCATCCTTTCCTACATGTGGAATCATTTACCTGCAGACACAGATGCTGAAACAGACCAACCAGGTAAAGCTCTTTGATTCCCAGTCTTCATCTCATGCTGTGACTACACTCGTAGAAAAACCCTTTGAAGATACCTTTTTGGTTCCAGGTAGAACCCTTTTGGTTCCAACTAGAATCCTATTGGGTTCCATGTAGAACCCTTTCCCCAGAGGGTTATACATGGAACCCAAAATAGTTCTCTCTGGAACCAAAAAGGGTTCTCCTATTGGGACAGCCAAGAAGCCATTTGGAACCCTTTTTTCTTAGAGTGTACATATTGCTTATGGGCAGATTCCTCCCAAGAAGTATTGTGTGTTCTTGTAACAGGCAAAGCGTTAGAAATAGTGCTGTTCTCACAGCAGACATTTTTGTTGTTGTGGATTTCTGAACCCATCACTCCTGAGTCATGTTGTCAACAATTATATTTGTCATGGTTTCCAGTTAAATCTAAAGAATAACACCCATAGGTTGAATACCACCTGGGGTCCCCACTTCTCCTACCTTACCAGGGTCTCCCTGTGAGGAGGACAAATGAACCTTTTACAGCAGTGGGCCAAATCAGGGTCAGGACCACACAAAGTGTTTCTTGGTAGTCTTAAGCAAATGTACTTTGAAGCAAGTATACACCTCACACACATGGTTATGTGTCACGCCCTGATCTGATTCACCTGTCCTTGTGCTTGTCTCCACCCACCTCCAGGTGTCGCCCATCTTCCCCATTATCCCCTGGGTATTTATACCTGTGTTTTCTGTGTGTCTGTTGCCAGTTCGTCTTGTTTGTTCAAGCTTACCAGTGGTTTGTCTCAGGTTCTGGGTTTCCCTAGTCGTGCTTTTGCTTGTCCTCTTGATTTTGACCTTTGTCTGTCCTGACCCTCTGCCTGACCCTCTGCCTGCTGTCCTGTTCCTTTGCTCCACCTCTGGATTACCAACCTCTGCCTGACCTCTGCCTGCCGTCCTGTACCTTGGCCTCTGCTCTGGATTATCGACCCCTGCCTGCCTTGTCCGGTCGTTTGCCTGCTCCTGTGGTTACAATAAACATCTGCACTTGGGTCTTACCTTGATTCCTGATAGTTATGGGCTTAAATAAAGTAGTCACCTGTGCTATGTCAGATATAGTTGAAATATACTACATTTTGAGTTTGCATCCCAATATTACACTTTATCCATCACAGAAGACTGAAATATAACAATTGTTTACATAAAAACACTGGATTTTCTGCAGTTAAAAGAAAGTATTAATTATGAAAACTATTTATAACATTCCACCCATGAAGCCATTAGAGGGACATTTGATTGCAGGAAAGAGCTACATAAAGTGCTGTTCTCACTGCAGACATTTTTTTTGTGGATTTCTGAACCTGTCATTCCTGAGTCATGTTGACAAATCTCATTGTTGCCATTGTTTTTAGGGTGAAATCTAATGAACAGCATCCATGGGTTGAATACCATAGTGATCTTACTGCTTCACAGTCATGTCCAGGTCTGCTGGTCTGGACATTGGAGAGATAGAAAACCTATTAGCAGTGATGTCTGTGTGGTTAACTGACCAGAATACATTAGCCAGTTAAACACCCCAGTGCTTGTACCTGCCTCAGGCAATACCTAGTAGGATCCTACTGCTAAACCACTAACTATAGGAAGACACTGGGAGAGGGGGATCTGTCCTGCACTGTGCAATAATACACTCTGAGAGAGACCATGTAGGTCACTATCACAAATCAAAATGTTTTGTTCATAATGAATTAACAGGGTCTAAGTAGATTTGCTGTGCTACCAAAGTATTTCCACTGCAGCACAGAGGCAATGTGATTTCTGATTTCTCTGCAGTGCAGGTTGGAGGAGCTATCAGAGTGAGCTCCCTAATGGAGCCAGGTCAGAATCCTGCCCTGTGCATACAGATTGAGATATGGGAGGTTGTGTCCCCTGCAGTCTGGCCAACCTCTGGTCAAATAGAATCACTCCTCCCTGTGGACCCGCCCTCCTATTAGACAAACGGAGAAACTCTGGGTCTGTGTTTGACCTCACACACACCAGCCCACTCTCTGTAATGGAGTGTGTGTGTGTGTGTGTGTGTGTGTGTGTGTGTGTGTGTGTGTGTGTGTGTGTGTGTGTGTGTGTGTGTGTGTGTGTGTGTGTGTGTGTGTGTGTGTGTGTGTGTGTGTGTGTGTGTGTGTGTGTGTGTGTGTGTGTGTGTGTGTGTGTGTGCATAACTACAAAGATACAAAATGAGAATCATATTAAACATTGAGGCTATTGGATGGCAGGTTGGCTGCTCCATTTACTGTGTGATGCATATTCATCTAATGTGGAAAAACCTGTCACTTTGATCAGGTACCCTGCTAAATAAAATGTGGGTAACGATTAATTAGAATTTGTTTAATTGCTACACAGTCCCAGGATATCGGTTGAAGTACGCAAACATGTAATGAATGTAATTATTACAATCTGTATCTTGTAATGAAACGGATCATCAAGTGTTTGAAAACAATAATTATTTTTGGAAAGAAGTGGTCTATTTACACCAGACAGTCAAGCAGGATGTGCTTGTGTATTCATCCTATACTCCCTAGTTCCCCCAAGTGCTGTTGTCCAATCCAGTGATTATATTTCAAGTGTCCTATATAAGTGTCCTGACTTCATATTAGCTTGGGTAACCCAAACGTTCACGTGTATCAAGTATTACAAGGTAGGATTTGACCCATCAAGAGTCATTTTAATCCTTTCCAATTATCTTCAATTGTCTGGATAACCATTAACACTAGAGTAATTATAAACTATGCCTTCTCCTTGCTTACCAACCATAATCAAATCCTTTCATGGCTATTTGGTTGAAAATGAATCTTCAGACAAAGTAATATTGTGGTAATAAGAGAGGTAAGGATGTCTGTGTTTGTAAAGTATCTGAAGATGCCTTCTGATTCTCAACTAAAATGATTCCGTGGCAAGGTCTGACTGGATATAGGGCAATTCTGGTCATTTCCAGATGGACTGGTCCATCTTTAGCCCAGTGGGCCTGTATAAATGTTTTTTTGCACAAAATGATCATTATTTGGCTAGTAATGGGGCCCTCAAGGGACAAAATGGTCCGGTGTTAGAAATGTCCAGAACGATTTTTGGTCCCAGTCCGTCCCTGTTCAGTGCATTCACTTGGTTGTCTTCACAGTTCTTGGATTTCTAGAAAGATCTATACACATTGAGATTGGGGTTTGTCCTCAGGGTGAGGTAATGCTTTTTAATTGTTGGAAACTCTAGGGATGCAAAGTTGCTTGCTAAGCCAATTTAAATCCCAGTGGGCAATTCCACAGAAAATACACTACTGCTTGTAGGGGTTTGGTAACCTAAACATTGAGAACATTGACAAGCAAGTCTAATTCTAATGTCTTGACTAACCTTGATCAAGTCTAATTCTAATGTCTTGACTAACCTTGATCAAGTCTAATTCTAATGTCTTGACTAACCTTGATCAAGTCTAATTCTAATGTCTTGACTAACCTTGATCAAGCTCCTCATATTCATCACTCCAGACGTTTGTCTTGTTTCATGTCTCAGAACATCGGCTTGGATAGAGGCTGGGGTTGTTTATGTTCAGCTCCCTATCTGCTATAGATGAAATCATGGTATTTTCACACATGGAGGAGGGCCACTGCGGTGGCCTGGGTGCAGGGGAGTCTGGGCTGGCCGTGATAAGGGCTTAGGGGCTTTGAAGGCAGCTTTACACTGAGATCAAGGTGGGCCACACAGACCACAACAGAAGTGTTCAGACCCCTAGAAAACCCCATAGAGTTTTACTCCTAAAGTAAGCGATCATCCTTACCAGAATGGCATGGCATGGCACTTGAAGGGTCACACAAGCCTAGAAAATAGCTGTCATGAAAAGGTTGTGGTTAATAACTGATTATTGTACTTCCTCCTTCAACATCAAGACCTCTGCTTTCCCCAAACACCTTCCCGACACACACACCTACACACACGCATTTACCATTCATGATGTTGTAGGCCTGGATGAAAGGTGTTTGATACTAACAAGAGCCCATCCTTCTGGGATGGCCCCTGCCTGCCACTCTTCATCCACACCATTATCATAAATGTGACATTTCACAGATAATATTGATTACTTTATCTTAGCATTTCAGCCTGCATGACAGGCCGGTGCAGAGAGCAGCGTTTCCATTGATCTCTAGCCTATTAAACCCTCTTGTGAGTACAATCGTTGTTATAAGACCTTTTACTGCCTATAGAATCAATGGTTCACATTTCCAGACAGGACAGAAGAGATGTCATATTTGAAAATCTGCAATTTTCATCTACATGCCCTCCACCAATGTGTAATAGGCATTTTCTAACCGTTCCCTGGAAGAAAGACTGTACATATAGGGAGCTGAAATCATACATATATAATGCTATTTAGTTGTTCTGTGAAATGTTTAGTTCAGGACACAATGTGTGTTTACTTACATGCCAACACTGAAAAACATTGGTTTGCATGTTTCTTTAATGCCAATCCTATCCTGAGGGTTTGGTTTGGAAATGTCATGTAGACTTATATAGCAGGTCAAATCACACACTCCAGCAATTTGTTCCTAAGGTCCATACTGTGAGTCTTATTTAATATTTCTTAGTTCAGTTGGTAGCGCATGGCGCTTGTAACACCAGGGTAGTGGGTTCGATTCCCGGGACCACCCATTTGTCAAATTTACGTCGCTTTGGATAAAAGCGTCTGCTAAATGGCATATATTATAAAACCGCTAAACGACAACGGTTTGACAACATTGTTATTTGACTGACATTATGGTTCATGATAAATCCATGTGTAATAACAGAGCACGTAGTCAATCTTCAACTCAAGCTCTACTGAGGAGAATGACAATTTCCTCGTCTTGTTGTTGCCGGAGAAATCACACTTAGTAGAAAAATAGGCTATAACATTCACTTCACTGGAGAGGACAGTTATTTATTTGAGAACTTATGTTGAGAATAGGTAGCATTTTACATTAGGTCTCGTTATACAATTTGGTATAATTGTATTGTCGTTATTTGGAATTTATCCTCTGACCATCTAATGACAAATATTTGAATCACATCTGTTACACTAGTCCTTAATCAATCAAGGATTGTCAGACAAATCTGTGTACAAGAAAAATAGGAAACTATTTAGTAGGCTACTATTTAATATTAACAACACATTTCCCCATTATCATGTTTGATGATTTATGACGATATTTCAACAACTAAAATAAAGTCAGAATCCTTATAAATTGCCATCAGAAATAATTATTCATTTAAAAGTGTAATAAACGGCATGAATTTTATTTTGAATGGAAAAACCTGACATTGTAAGCCCCTGACCCATCAAAATAACGAACACATTTACAAACGTTAGATTATTTAGCAGTATACGTTATTAATTCAAATGCAATATAACCACAGTCCAGGTGTGACAAGACAAGAAATAGCCAACATAAAACATCTCCCATAAGTTATTTGATAAAAAATAAATCTGTATACGTTCGAGGCATATATGTTCCATATACATTATCCAGTGTCTACATACAACAACATAGTTATCGAAAATGGTTAGTTTATCAAATTAAAATACTCACAATTCAAAGCAAGACCAAATAGTTCAAGACATCCATGTTCTTCAGAAATCGACGATATTGTAATATTGTCAAACTCTTCATTCATGTTTAAATTAAAAACATCTTAAATGTCGTGTTGTCTCTTTTTTTTTACCTGGCAATGCAGACATGTAGGCCTATAAACATGATCAAGCGCTCTTATGAAGAGAGGTACAAAAACAATGGAAATAAATATGAGAGAAAATGCATAATGCGTGATATAGGGAACTCAAAAATGGCCATATTAACCTCGCCTATCTGACATGATGACAGGATATATGTCACCTAAAAGGGCAAAGTATCGAGGAAAAGCTTGTCTATTATTGCAGGTGGAGGGACCAAGTCTTCCAGTTTCAAGTAGAATATCCTCTGCAGACCTTGTGTACACAGCGTGCGAAGTTCAGGCAGCTTTCCCAAAAGTTTTGACAAGTGATTTGGTCGACTGACACTTCCATCGTTAAAAGTCACTTTGTCTTTCAAACAGTTCACCATCTTGTTCTGAAGTTCCTCTACTTTCCTGGGCTCCTTCAGCCCATGTCTCTCTGAAACAATGACAGGGTGCAATTCGTTTCAAAACTTGACCCAATGGCATTATAGGCGCATAGATTCAGAACTTAGGGTTTTATTAGCCTACCTGTTACTGTGGCAAGGGCGCATATGCAGGAGAATGTTGCAACGTCTATATTCATTCTTTGAAGGTTTGCAGAGAACTCCACTATGGTGTCAATCCAGTCTCCAAAGCCGCGCCTACACTGAAGCCTGTGCAAAACCAATCCGTTGCAGAAGATGAGCTTCCCTTCCTCAGGGTTGGACCTGTAATATGATAGCATCGCATGATTAGGAATCGGATACCGATTTGGCAATAAGATCAAATGGATACTATCGCGCGTAATTGTTGTGCGTAAAATGACTATTTATATATGTGCACTTTTTGATATGCTATTGTTTAAGATACCTGTAAGCCAAACGCAGAACGAAGAGTTCCAGGAAGGCTGATTCGAAGAGGAGATCTTGGTCCGGTCTCGGCAGATCGGTAAAACCTGGGATCTTTTGCGCCCAGTCCCGGATAATATCCATGGAGACGGTTAGGACGTCGTAGAACTGCTGCACATGTTGCGTATCATCTCCGTCGATTTGGCTGTCAGCATTATTCTGGAACTAGAAGGTGATGTTAAATTGAACTCATAAACCCAATGCACAACGGTATATTTTTAAAACGTATTTTATTACTTATTTTATGAATAAACTGGTGCGCAAAGTGATGTGGGTTGCATGACCGAGGCTCGTACTTACTCGGGAGTAGTCCAGTCGAGACAATGAGGGGTTGGAGTCCACATGGGCCCTCACTAGCGCGTTAAGGATGCTGACAGGTGACAAAGGGTCTTGAATTTTATGTTTGGAGGGTAACCGGCCACGTCGACCCTTTAAACTTGCAGTCCTGACGACTGAATAATGAAAAATATTAATTAAGTTGTTTTGTATAAATAATTACTATTATGCTTTGAAAAACACATTCTGCCTACAATTAATGTGTAAATACATTTCAAGGAAATGCATAAAGTTGTGCGTTTTAGAACAAACCTTACCTTCTTTGACCATTCCCGTGACAAGGCACTTCTGGAAACGGCAGTATTGGCACCTGTTTCTCCGGCGTTTGTCAACTGCACAGTTTTTCCCAGCTAAACACACATATTTGGCATTTTTCTGAACAGTGCGCTGTGAAGAAACACAGAGGAGAACACCTTAGTTTCCATTCGATGCGTTGCCACCTGAAGCTTTGATACATTGATCAAATATAGTCATTCAAATTATTTTGCCACGCATATTGACCATGGGAAATGAATAGCCATGGCGTTGCAGTCTTCCAACTACTCTCCCAGCTGCATAATGCATCATAGCAGCGGACGAGGCAGACAGTGGGTAAATATAGTTCCGTGGCTACTCATAATATCAAGTTTACCCTCTCCCAGTCCTCTATTGACATGGCAAGGAGATTAAGGTTCTTGATTTTGAAGGGATTGTATCAGGAGCCAACAAACAACAAAATGAATCAGTAGCCTAAATATTAAAATACATTTAAATGGAATGTTAGTTGACCGTTAGTTCTAAATGTATAACAATCCCCGCAGATATTTAATGTAACATACCTTGAAGAATCCCTTACAGCCCTCGCAGGTTCGCACGCCGTAGTGCTGACAGGCGGCATTGTCCCCACACACCGCACATAAAGCATCGGTGTTGGTGGGTGATCCTTGGCTAGGAGGCGACGGTGCTTGGTTATCCATAAAGTGATGTCCGTGACCGAGCTGGAACGAATAGGGGGAACCCACCCTGTGCTGTTTCCTTAGGGAGCTGGAACCAAAGATGCCCTGGCTCTCCAAGCCATGATACCTGCCTGAGGTATCCGAGTTCACGGACACCTGGAGGGACCCGTCAAATCTCATCTGGCACGCCGACAAAGGACTACCGGTTTGGGAATGCTTGAGAGAAAACAAGGATAATCTGGATATGGCATTTTTCCGCTGCTCCATTCTGTGCGCCACCGCCAAGTAGTCCTGGTGAAAACTGTACAGAGATCCAGAATCATCCCACGCATGGCTGGGTGGACTCTGGAATGTCTGTGTGTGTGGAGAGGGGGGCTTGTAGTAAACGGACCCGGAGGGAGTGACCATCTCATCGGACTGATGCGGCTGGTGGTGGTGACTCTGCTGGTGGTACATGGGGATGTCCTCAACTTTGATGGATGACTGCTCCCCCGGATGGGGCATTTGGAATAGACAAGGGGGTTTGACGTCATAGTTCGAATTGTTACAGTAGCTGTCCACGAAAACACCGACATTTGGAAGATTGGTGATAGTGGCTGATGTGATTTCTGTGTTGGTCAGGTCCATGCTAAATTTGACAAACTCGGGCGTTAGGAAGTCGCAGTTATGGCTGTGGTGCTCTCCAGCGGCGTGGAAGCTGCTTGCGCTCTGTTGCGAAGCGGGACTAGCTCCTTGAGGCGACGATCCGCACTGAGCCTGGACGCACGGCATAGCTGCTATAATGAGAGAGGGAGACATAGTTATATAAATCGATCTCCGTGTCAAGCCACAATCCCATCCAATGCAGATGCATTGCACGTAAATTAGAATGTTTGCGTAAAAGCGCACGAGACTTATATGATTAGCCTATTCTGTCACCACTCTCTAGAACAAGTGCCAACAGCAAAATCATTGCATCTATAAGGCGCAACGTCTCCAACATTATTTGTGGTCTTACCTTCAGTTGTATGACTATTTTCAAAGACACAATGCCCGAATCGCTTCCTGGAGTTATGATAATATCCACTCGATGTTGCTCCCTGCTAAAGAATTCGAAAAAAATCGGTCACAAAAATTACAAACCTGTAAAGATATGAATTTATAAGCAGGTCATTACTTTCTGATCACATTAATGTTATACTGTTGAAAACAAAATGTGAATTTTAAGACAATTAAACCAATACCTTAAACTGTCACCCGGTGCACCATAATACATACATTTAGAGGATTACATCTTCTCCGCTGTATCCATATCCAAGTGCAAATGTAGCATTGTGAAGAGAACGGGTCAGATGGCCATGCACATCCCCAACTGGCTACTAGACTGGCCGCGATTAACACTGACAATGTGCCTTTGTTTATGTGGCCCGGAGTCGGAATACCACTGCCCACGTGCCAATGACACTGGACGTCATCGAGCATTACTCGCACCAATCCCTTCCAAGGATGGATGTTTCAGATACTTCTGTAAACACACGATAGCGCATAGAATCTAATAGAATCGAATAGAATAGAATAGAATGTTTATTTTTTTTGACATCATCATACAAGAATGATAAAAAAAAAACATCACATAATAATACACATGAACGCATATGGCTTGGCGAAATGCCTGATGAAAGCATTGCAAAAAAACTAATAACAATCTCACCTCAATTCACAACTAACTTAATGATATGCATAGTCGCATTTACAGCAGCCTACGCCAAATATGTACGAAGATACTAAACAACAATCATGTAAAATAATGACTAGGGCTGGTGACACTTGTGGCTAAATAGTGACCCCGCACTATTGAGGATGGGGATTCCTGAGGAAACGTTGTGCAATTTTGCCCTTCACTTACCTCATTATTATAGCAACGCCCTCTCCAACCTGATTGGGTAATTGTGTAATCCCATTGGTCTACCCATATGTCAGTCAACTAATCTTTGCTTCCTGGTTCTCCTGGCTGTCAGAGTTGTATCACCGTTCTCCCGGCGTTATCATCAATTGAACATAGAAAATCAGTAAGTGAACGATTTAGAATAAATATTTGTGCCCTTTCTTTATTGTTATATTGATAATATGAAAAGTTGAGCGACTGGCAGCGAGCCAGACAATATCATGGCGAACGTCAATGCGGCATTGTACGTATTGCTAGAACCCTCTCACCAGTGCACCTTCAACGTTTTCTGTTCTGTTTCTGGTACGATGATGATACGGCATTCTGTTTTATTTTACACCGTTCTATAGAATAAAAACACTGTGAAATAGAGTTATATTTACTTCCTGTTGCATTTGCATTGGATAACCAGTATCACCGAAATGGGGATGGATTTACTTTTTTATTTTTATGTAACTTATAAGAATTGGAACAAATGCTAAGTTAGTTTGTCCTCTAAATTCACGTTGTCGTTTTTGTGTAAACACTCGGAACCTTCATATGAGTTGCTGTCACCGTTCTTGCATGTGAATTTGTTGTCATTAACAACAAGTCTCAAGCTAAAATGTTGTCTTAGAGGGATTTACTGTATGTTATGTGGATGGTGGCGTCTGTATCTCGCGTGTAATTTCTTCATTTTCTGTCATTCAGTTGAGTAAACGGCTGCTGTCATGTGGGATTTGGCCCTGGTGTGTTACGTTGGAGATGTGTCACCAGGAAGTAATGCCATTCTGAAACCAATAATGTACTTGTCTCTCTGCGTGGGCGGGGCTGTAAGACCCCTCCCCATTCATTTCTCCTATACTTAATTATGCTGAGTATTAATAATAATAAAAACAAATAATACAAAAATATGTTTTATTTTCACGAAAACTGGATAGGTGCGGTGAAATGTGTTGTTTTACGGGTCAGCCCTAGTAGTACAGAGCGCCTTGCTTAATCTTCCGGTTACTGGGGTAACTCTAACTAGTACTGTAGGCTACCTGCCGCACTCTTAACGCATTCACTGGATCAACACGACGATGTCATGCTACATGTACTTTTTTTCTTATTATCAAATATTTGATTTTATGATCCATCTGATGAACACATAATACACAGGTAATAAACACAGAACGCAGCTTGTCTCATCCAAAAGGATTTGCCTACCTACATTCATGACAGATAAGAAAATGACAGAAATTTTTTAAATTCTCCTCATCTTATGAAGGAAATCATTACCTCTGGCCTAGTGAAACAAGAGCTGCTGGTGTGCATGCACACACCACTATGATGTTTGCTCAGTTGTAGATTAGAATATATTGAAAAAAATGTATTTTAAGCAGATTGTCAGAATGTCACTGCACCTGAGTGGGTGAACCAGGTGTCTTCTTAACTCCTGAGTGGCTCAGTGGTCTAAGGCCCTGCATCGCAGTGCTAGAGGCGTCACTACAGACCCTGGTTCGATTCCAGGCTGTATCACAACCGTCCGTGATTGGGAGTCCCATAGGGGCGGCGCACAATTGGCCCAGTGTCATCCGTGTTAGGGGTTGGCTGGAGTAGGCCGTCATTGTATTACCTGACTTGCCTAGTTAAATAAAGGTTTAAAAAAACAATTAACTGTCAGACAAGTAAGAATGTTAAAGAAAAGTCAGCTGTCATCCAAGTGTCTCACACAGACACTCCCAGGGCTCCCACACTCTCCTCCACTACTTCTGCCTGTGAATCCCATGCCCCCTTACCCCCACCTTGTCCCTCAGCACCTGGCCCTAGCCGATTGGCTCTTTGCCCTCCTGTCACGCCCTCTCCACATGGTCACCTGTCATGTCATTGCAATATAACCCAGTGTGTCTAACTCAGTCCACTGCTGTGTGTGGTTCTGCAGGAACAGCATCAATGGCGTTCCGGAAGGCCTTGAAAGGGACAGCTATCATCGGGACCGGGGCGGCCGCTGCTCTTCTGGGCCTATCACAACTGTCGGAATACAGAAAGACACAGGTAGGCCTGGGACATTGCGATGATGTAGTGGGTTGCATTTCACACAATCTGCTTGTGTTTTGTAAACTTGTTTTTCTCATACTTGTATGGATTTTGAGTTTGTATGCTGCATTGAGGACAATAACATTTTCTAATCTCATCTTTATGTTGCCAAGGTTGTGGTAGTCTGTTTCTAAAGTCAGGACCTGTAAATTACACCTCAGAGTCCCTCTGCAGCAGGTTATAGATAGTACTGAGAGTGGGAGAGCGTCTGCCAATGGCAGGGCAGGCTCCTGGGAGTCTACTAGGGAATGCTGGGACAGCATCTGACAATGGCAGGGTATGCTCCTGGGAGTCTATAGGGAACGCCCATCTGGGCAGCAGGTTGGCATTTATTGGGATGACTAATGTACTGTAGGCAGCTCTGCAGAGTGGTCACTAGCTGGCACACACCTTAACCATAACCTTAACCACACTGCTAACCCTAATGCCTAACCTTAAATTAAGACCAAAAAGCAAATTTTTATTTTCATGCATTTTTACGATATAGCCAATTTTGACATTCCAGCTGGCCTGTCTCGTGGAAATGGCTCAGTTCTGCCTCCAGGACAAGATTCATGACAATAAATGTCAACATGCATCTGGGCATGTCTTATCTAGACTGAGGAATGTGTTCCACTTTTATTCAAGACTATGCTGCTCAGATAGGACTGCTGTGTAGAGTGAAGTTGACCTGAATGTGAAGACAGTCAATGGGACTTTAGCTGTGTAGAGTGAAGTTTACCTGAATATGAAGACAGTCATTGCGATTTTAGCTGTGTAGAGTGAAGTTGACCTGAATGTGAAGACAGTCAATGGGACTTTAGCTGTGTAGAGTGAAGTTGACCTGAATGTGACGACAGTCAATGGGACTTTAGCTGTGTAGAGTGAAGTTGACCTGAATATGAAGACCTTCAATGGGACTTTAGCTGTGTAGAGTGAAGTTGACCTTCAATGGGACCAACCCTGATCATAAAATAGCTTACTTTCTGTCACAACTTGCCATAAACTGCCTTATGAAGTGGTAAGATGGACTTTAGCTATGTGACGTGAGAAGTTCTTATGCCTTGTTTCATTTGCGTAAAAAAAAGAAGGGAACATGACTTTTGATGTTTGTTTAGTACAGTGAAATAATCAGCACTATTTTGGTGACAAACAAACAAAAAAACACTGAGGAGGAATGGGAGTCCTGATTTTTATTTCATTATTTTTCATTTATTCAAATCTGATGAAGCTCATGTGGATCATATAACATAGCGTCTGAAACTCCAGGGAACTGGTCAAAATACACGATGTTTCCATGGCGATGCATCACTTCATATTATTAATAGGGCAACTGCTGTGTGAAAAAGCATTAGACTGGTCCCAGATCTGTTTGTGCCGAACATGTTTGACATAATGACTATATTGACAGCACAAACCGATCTGAGACCAGGTGACCACTGCATCACTGTAGACCAGGGATTGAAATAGCCAAGGAGTCGCGTGGGTAACGTTAGAAAGAGAGAAACGGGTGCATCTCTTGACCTTTGAACCTAATCAGCGCCACAGATATAAATACGTCTTACAGTATATCTTCTATTTCAATGGTCTGTTATTACTAGTGACGTACCAGGTCACTTGTCTAAAGCATCTGACCCTTTGTGTGACCCTTTGTCCTAATGTGAACCTTTATTTCTGTATCCTGGTATAATATCTCATCATCCCCCTCACCTTCCTCCCAAACAAGAATAAATGGGTAAGCAAAAGTGAAACACCTCCGAAAAAATGATAATAATCTGCAATCAGGCATGCGGACGACAGAGGCCATCACTAACTAACCCTGCAGAATCTACTGCTAATTGGATAAATATGTCTGTTTGGTCTCCTCTGTGACAAGGGCACAATCTCTTTCTCTCTTTCTGCTTGAACGTTTTCCTGTTTTCTGGCGGTGGGGGATTGGACATTTGCATGACATCCACTGTCTCACTGACTCCATGTACTCAACGTGATTGCAGGGCAGAATGCCACTTAATTGTCTGTGGGTGTTTTAAATATGCACGTCCATGGAAATAGACACTAATTATTTGATCTTGTTTGCTGTTACGGCCCTAAATTACAAATGCCCGGGTTTCATTCACAGATTTGCAAGTCAAATGGACCAAGTGGCATCGCAGCAGCTCGATGTAATCATTTAGAGAATAAAATGCTAAATAGAAAATGAATAAAATGCTTGACTACGACAGCCATGCTTAACTTGCTTGTCCCCATGATCCTTGAGTTCACAACAGACTTGATTTGACTT
Organism: Oncorhynchus mykiss; assembly: GCF_013265735.2. Lineage (NCBI taxonomy): Eukaryota > Metazoa > Chordata > Actinopteri > Salmoniformes > Salmonidae > Oncorhynchus > Oncorhynchus mykiss. Next base: position 12,376,648 of record NC_048582.1, on the reverse strand, counting down.
TGTTCTATTTTCCCTGAGTTCTTTTGTGCTTTTGCAAATCAGACACCAGGAATCATTGTTATTATCTAAGTACTGCAAGCAGGGGTCTTTCTGTATGAATAGGATTGTGGGTACAACCCTTACCGATATGGGTACCTGATGTTGTTGTGACCATCGATATCTATGGTCGTGACAATGTTGCTGTGACAATGTAGACACATCTATCCCAGAGGAGATTATCCAGGCTTTAAGACATCGCTTTATGCTTTCACTAATCTCTGAAGCCAGAGCCAAATCTTGATTATTTTCAGTCTGTCACAAAAGACAATGCCTCCACCAAAACAAATGTAACTGTGCCTGTACTGCATGTTGTCCAGGCACGGCTGGCGTACGTAGCGGCGGAGGGGGAGTTAAAGCAGCCGTTTAAAGATGAGCTCCCAACCAGACAGGCTCAGCTCTCCACCCTGCAAGACACTGAGGAGTTTGACGTCCTTGTCGTAGGGGGAGGGGCCACGGGCTCCGGATGTGCCTTAGACGCTGTCACACGCAGTGAGTCCCCACGAACTGCACCATTTTGGAAAACCTTTTTGGTTGGGGTCAATTACATTTCAATTTCAGTCAATGTGCAGGAGAGTCGAGGATATTCTTCTCTCAATATTATGAGGCCCTCAATGCAATATGCATGCCTTGCCATTTTCCCTTCATGCATATTACACGACAGGAGAAGCACATGGAAGTCATAACCTACCAAATGCCTCCTGAATAACTCTGACTCTGAGGGTGCATCTGAAATGGCACCCTGTTCCCTATATAGTGCACTACTTTTGACCAGAACCCTATGAGCCCTGGTTTAAAGTAGTGTGCCATATAGGGAATGGGGCGATATTTCAGATTGTCTAAATCCTGCTCTTGTCTTGATTTGTCTCTGCTCTCCTAGACCTCAAGACTGCCCTGGTGGAAAGGAATGATTTCTCATCGGGGACCAGCAGCCGGAGCACCAAGCTCATCCACGGGGGAGTACGATACCTCCAAAAGGCCATCATGAAGTTAGATTACGAACAGGTAAACGGCTCGTTTTTCCCATGCTGCCTGACAGTTGGTTCCCTCTGGGATCACATTGCTTTGTTTTACCCTGTTGTGGACATTTTATCATTGAAAAGAGATTGAGAGGTTGGAAGATTCAGAGGGTTGATGGGCACTAGGTGTTTCCCATAATCCTTCCTTGGTCTGCTATTGTGTGAATGCTACGGGTATACTCCTACTCTTCTACCAACAAGTACTGTGTTATGTGTTAGATGTTATCCACCCATTTTACTGACCTCTGAACCCCTCTTTCCCCCGTTCTCAGTACATGATGGTGAAAGAGGCTCTCCACGAGCGCTCCAACCTGCTAGACATCGCCCCTCATCTGTCTGCCCCACTACCCATCATGCTCCCTGTTTACAAGTAAGACATGAGTCCACACAGTTAGTAGAATGAGTGTTATACCCTTTCAACTGAAAATGTTCTGAGTGTGTGGTGGTTGTTTATTCTAATGGTTACCCTCGAATGGTCACCTTGAATGGTCACTGACTTTAAGTCACTCTGGATAAGAGCATCTGCTAAATGACCAACATATAAATGTAATGGCTGAATGTACTCTGTCTACTGGGCTGGTATAAATATGTTGTACTGTCTGTTTATAGATGGTGGCAGCTGCTGTCCTAAATCAAATCAAATCAAACTTTATTTGTCACATGCCCTGAAAACAAGTGTAGACCTTACTGTGTAATGCTTACTTTACAAGCCCTTACTTACAAGCGTACTTACAAACCAACAGTGCAGTTCAAGAAGAGTTTAAAAAAAAATATTTACCAAATTATCTAAAAAAATAATAAAAAGTAACACAATAAATGAACAATAACGAGGCTATATACAGGGGATACCGAGTCAGTGTGTGTGTGGTTACAGAAGTAATTTGTACATGTAGGTAGTGGTGAAGTGACTATGCATAGATAATAAACAGTGAGTAGCAGCAGTGTACAAAACAAATGGGGAATGGGGTCGATGTAATAGTCTGGTGGCCATTCGATACATTTTTCAGCAGTCTTATGCCTTGGGGTAGAAGCTGTTAAGGAGACTTTTGGTCCTAGACTTGGCGCTCTGGTACCCCTTGCCGTGCAGTATCACTTGGGTGATTGGAGTCTCTGACTGTTTTATGGGCTTTCGTCTGACACCGCCTATTATAGAGGTCCTGGATCGCAGGAAGTTTGGCCCCAGTGATGTACCGGGCCGTACGCACCACCCTCTACAGCACCTTACGGTCAGATGTGGAGCAGCTGCCACACCAGGCGGTGATGCAACCGGTCAGGATGCTCTCGATATTGCAGCTGTAGAACGTTTTGAGGAACTGTTGACCCATGCCAAATCTTTTCAGTCTCCTGAGGGGGACTGCATAGGTTTTGTCGTGCCCTCATGGACCATGATAGATCGTTGGTGATGTGGACACCAAGGAACTTGAAACTCTCGACCCGCGGGAGGTGTTTAGTCCTAGGGTCCTTAACTTAGTGATGAGCTTCGTGGGCACTATGGTGTTGAACGCTGAGCTGTAGTCAATGAACAGCATTCTCACATATGTGTTCCTTTTGTCCAGGTGGGAAAGGGCAGTGTGGAGTGCGATTGAGATTGCGCCATCTGTGGATCTGTTGGGGTGGTATGCAAATTGGAGTGGGTCTAGGGTATCCGGGAGGATGGTGTTGATGTGAGCCATGACCAACCTTTCAAAGCACTTCATGGCTACCGACGTGAGTGCTACTGGACGGTAATTATTTAGGCAGGTTACCTTCACTTCTTTTGGCACAGGGACTAGGGTGCTGCCTGAAACATGTAGGTATTACAGACTCAGTCAGGGAGAGGTTGAAAATGTCAGTGAAGACACATGCCAGTTGGTCTGCGCATGCTTTGAGTACAAGTCCTGGTAATCCATCTGTCCCCGCGGCTTTGTGAATTTTGACCTGTTTAAAGGTCTTCCTCACATTGGCTACCGAGAGCGTTATCACACAGTCATCCAGATCAGCTGGTGCTCTCGTGCATGCTTCAGTGTTGCTTGCCTCGAAGCGAGCTTGTAAGGCATTTAGCCGTAACCCCCAAACTAGCTCATCTAGAGCCGGTGTAGTAGGATTCAATATTAATCCGGTATTGACACTTTGCTTGTTTGATGGTTCATCTGAGGGCATAGCGGGATTTCTTATTGGCCACCGGATTAGTGTCCCGCTCCTTGAAAGTGGCGGCTCTAGCCTTTAGCTCGATGCGGATGTTGCCTGTAATCCATGGCTTCTGGTTAGCATATGTACGTACGGTCACTGTGGGGATGTCGTCGTCGATGCACTTATTGATGAAGCTGAAGACTAAGGTGGTACACTCCTCATTGCCATTGGATGAATCCTGGAACATATTCCAGTCTGTGCTAGCAAGACAGTCCTGTAGCGTAGCATCCGCATCATCTGACCACTTCCGTATTGAGCGAGTCACTCGTACTTCCTTCTTTAGTTTTTGCTTGTAAGCAGGAATCAGGAGGATAGAATTATGGTCAGATTTGCCAACTGGAGGGTGGGGGAGAGCTTTGTACGTATCTCTGTGTGTGAAGGTGGTCTAGAGTTTCCCCCCCCCCCCCTCTGGTTGCACATGTGACATGCTGGAAAAATGTGGTAAAACTGATTTAAGCTTGCCTGCATTAAAGTCCCCGGCCACTAGGAGCGCCGCTTCTAGATTAGCATTTTCTTGTTTGCTTATGGCCTTATAGAGTTGGTTGAGTGTGGTCTTAGTGCCAGCATCGATCTGTGGTAGTAAATAAACGGCTACGAATAATATAGATGAGAACTCTCTTGATAGATAGTGTGGTCTACAGCTTATCATAAGGTACTCTACCACAGGCGAGCAATACCTCTAAACTTTTTTAATATTAGACATTGCGCACCAGCTGTTATTGACAACAAGACACACACCCCACCCCTCGTCTTACCAGACGTAGCTTCTCTGTTCTGCCGGTTCATTGAAAATCCCTCCAGCTCTGTATTATCCGTGTCACTGTTCAGCTACGACTCGTTGAAACATAAGATATTACAGTTCTTAATGTCCGTTTGGTAGGATATTCGTAATCGTAGGTCATCAATTTTATTTTCCAATCATTGCATATTAGCAAGTAGAATTGATGGCAGTGGGAGTTTACTCGCTCGTCTCCGGATTCTCAAAAGGCAGCCCGATCTGCGTCATCTTTTCCTCCGTCTTTTCTTCATGCAAATGAAGAGGATCTGGGCTTGTTCCCAGGAGAGCAGTAAATCTTTCTCGTCAGACTCGTTAAAGGAAAAAGCTTCTTCCAGTTCATGGTATGTAATCCCAGTTCTGATATCCAGAAGATATTTTCGGTCATAATAGATGGTAGCATTATGTACATTATGTTCAACATAAGTTAAATAATAAGGTAAAAACAACTCAAAAAAATGAACAAAATAGCACAATTGGTTACAGGCATGTAAAACGTCAGCCATCCCCTTCGGCGACCATCTTAGATGAACTACTGGACTGGTAGAAAGATGTACTGTACTATCTGTTTATAGATGGTGGCAGCTGCCATACTACTGGGCTGGTATAAAGATGTACGACCTGGTAGCTGGAGGCCAGTGTCTGAAGAGCAGTTATGTCCTCAGTAAGAACAAGGCTCTGGAACTCTTCCCCATGCTGAAGAAAGACAAGCTGGTGGGAGCCATCGTCTACTATGATGGTGAGTATTTCTCATTATTATCTTAATTGAAAGGGCTTTTTAGTCCAGGAGTAGGTTTAGTCTGGATCCGGGGAACTGGTCCAAAATGTGTTACACTCACTGTAAGTCTCTCTGGATAACAGCGTTTCTGCTAAATGACTAAGATGTGTAAGTGTTGTTGGACATACCAACACTTCAGTCAGTAATGCTCCGATAGGATGGTAATAACCGTCTCATTTATCAAGATGCTTTTCTTCTGTTTGCTAAGTGGGCTATGTCTAGGGCCGGTTTGCCATACATTAAGAATTCATATTAGCCTACACTGTTATTAAACAAAACTCATGTTCATAAAAATACTGCCTTTTTCCCAACAGTAACAAAATAATTTTTCTTTAGTGTGGGTGTGATTGAATGTGACCCAAGTCAACAACAAGACAAGACACAAGGCAGCCGGTGGCCATCAGATCTCACATGTCCATTGATGCCTGAACCAATGCGTCTGCGAGCAGCTTGTGCTCTCTATGTGCCTTGGGCCAAGGCTGTGTAGTGTGTGCGTGGCCTGGATTGGCACGGAGACAACCAATCAGATGTTCCGGCTCTATCTGGGTGTACTCTGTGCAGAGAATGTCCCATTAGTTGACTGGAGGCCTCTCTTTTTCAAACCAACAACAGCCAACTCTGTGTCTAAAGGCTACCTGAATCAGTCAGTCTACATTTAGATTCTACTAGGTCTCTCCAAGAGTGGAAAGACAACCTCTTCTCTGAGGGGGATAATATACCAGGCCAGATACCTGAGCAACAGATCATCACATTTACTCACTTGACTTTCTAAGGAAGAGTGAGGCATGTTGATATTTTTTTAGCATTTTGTTTATTTTAATGCGTTTTGTTTATTGCTCATTTGAAATGTGCAGAACATATTTGTAGCTTAACATTTCTTCCAGGCAGAATGTTTGTGTATATATTGTCTCTGGGTGTGCTGACTGTCCTACAGCAAACAGAGAATATTCGGAGGGGTTTTGTGTTGGGTTGAAGCAGCATTGTTGGGTTGGTTTGTACCCCTCCCCCCCAGGAGGCTGAGGGGGTCTTTTCTCTCCAATTATTCCGTCTGGAACAATCACGGCCATGACATTTCAAAAGCTGACCTTCTCTGCTACTGCGGCTCAGAGAAGAGGAGAGCAGTGCCGTGGTCTGACTGCCAGACTGCTCTGTCTCCTCCTGTTCTTCACCCTGCCGGGTGGGATCTTAGACTTCACCAGCGTTACTCATTTCCCAGGAGACCAGTGTGGTCCAACACACACACACACACACACACACAGAGAGACAGGAGTCCTCATTCTTACTAATTCATTCTGCACAAGTGTGTAATTGTATTTTTTCAGCAAGCAACCATGAACTGGTTTGTTAGACGTATCATATTTTGGGTTAACGACAGGGTCTCCAGTCACACCTTCTGCTGCCTAATGTGAGACATCAGCCCAGCCAAGCACACCCCAGCCCCACTCCAGCCCACCCCAAGCCAGCACTGCCCAGCCCAGCCCTGGCTGTCTGTCCCATCCCACAAGCTCTCTGACTAGTGATTTAAGTAGCACCAGCAGGCATGGCTTAGGACCGGGCCTTGAGGGCAGCAATGAACCAAATGCCCCTGCAAGGGATTCCCACACATTAGATTCCCACACATGCACATAGAAATGTGAGTTATAGATCTGTCATTCTCATTGAAAGAAAGTCTGAGAAGCGGTAGATCTGTTCTGTGTGTGCTATTTCTATGCATCTATTCTTAAGTTTAGTTTTTTGTCTTTTACTTTGGGTTTTGTACACCAGTTTCAAAACAGCTGAAAATACTATATTTTTGTTTATGGAAAATATATTTCACAGCGGTTTAGATGGTACAATGATTCTCTACACTATGCTTGCTTGTTTTGGCACATAAACTGGAATTAGGCTAACCAGGAAATGGTGGAACAATTCTGCATAGAGCACCTCTAAGGAAATCTTCCTTATTTGTTTCTATTTCTCTTCGACCCCCTCCTATCGTCTCTCACCCTTCACCCCCCCCCCCCCCCCCCCCGCTACAGGACAGCATAACGATGCTCGTATGAACCTGGCGATCGCCCTGACAGCAGCCAGACATGGTGCTGCCATCGCTAACTACACAGAGGTGGTCCACCTGCTGAAGAAAACAGACGCAGGGACGGGCAAGGAGAAGGTCTGTGGGGCGCGCTGCAGGGACGTTATCACAGGTACACACACTTGTATGTGCACACACACACAAAGACACAGTATGACAGTGGTTTTTGACTGAAACAGTTATGATCTCTCACAGGAAATGAATTTGACGTCAGAGCCAAATGTGTCATTAACGCCACGGGACCGTTCACGGACTCTCTGAGGAAGATGGACGACGGGAAAAACACTAACATCTGCCAGCCCAGTGCTGGGGTTCACATAGTTATCCCTGGTTATTACAGGTACAGTACAGGGACAGCACCACACTGTCACACCTTCACACCAGGGACAGCACCACACTGTCACACCTTCACACCAGGGACAGCACCACACTGTCACACCTTCACACCAGGGACAGCACCACACTGTCACACCTTCACACCAGGGACGGCACCACACTGTCACACCTTCACACCAGGGACGGCACCACAATGTCACACCTTCACACCAGGGACGGCACCACACTGTCACACCTTCACACCAGGGACGGCACCACACTGTCACACCTTCCCAGCAGGGACGGCACCACACTGTCACACCTTCCCAGCAGGGACAGCACCACACTGTCACACCTTCACACCAGGGACAGCACCACACTGTCACACCTTCACACCAGGGACAGCACCACACTGTCACACCTTCACACCAGGGACAGCACCACACTGTCACACCTTCACACCAGGGACGGCACCACACTGTCACACCTTCACACCAGGGACGGCACCACACTGTCACACCTTCACACCAGGGACGGCACCACACTGTCACACCTTCACACCAGGGACGGCACCACACTGTCACACCTTCACACCAGGGACGGCACCACACTGTCACACCTTCCCAGCAGGGACGGCACCACACTGTCACACCTTCCCAGCAGGGACAGCACCACACTGTCACACCTTCCCAGCAGGGACAGCACCACACTGTCACACCTTCACACCAGGGACAGCACCACACTGTCACACCTTCACACCAGGGACAGCACCACACTGTCACACTGTCACACCAGGGACAGCACCACACTGTCACACTGTCACACCAGGGACAGCACCACACTGTCACACTGTCACACCAGGGACAGCACCACACTGTCACACCTTCACACCAGGGACAGCACCACACTGTCACACCTTCACACCAGGGACAGCGCCACACTGTCACACCTTCACACCAGGGACAGCGCCACACTGTCACACAAGGTAAATTTAGGTCATGAATTGAAATTCAACTCATGAATTGAAAATTGTAATTTTATTTTTAATGAGGGAATTTCAATTCAGCAGCGCTGACCAACCAGGTCTTCCTAAATGTAGTTGTCATTTCCATAGCCCCTCCTCCCTCTGCCCTGTTCTTGTAGTCCTGACAACATGGGTCTCCTGGACCCGGCAACCAGCGACGGCCGTGTCATCTTCTTCCTGCCCTGGGAGAAGATGACCATAGCCGGGACGACGGACACGCCCACTGACATCACCGCCCACCCCATCCCAAGGGAGGAAGACATCAACTTCATCCTGAACGAAGTCCGCAACTACCTCAGCCCTGATGTAGAGGGTACGTAACCCCCAAACTACATCTGCCCTTATGTAGACGGTACGTAACCCCCAAACTACTTCAGCCGTAGAGGGTACGTAACCTCCAAACTACCTCTGCCGTAGAGGATACGTAACGTTGACTTTGGAACAGCGCAGTAGCTAGTAATTGTTTTAAGTGCTGGAGACACTACAGGCTTGATTTTCTGATTGTTTAGCTTGATGTGGTTTTGTCATTAGATGTAACACCTGTTCAATGCCTCTGTGCCTCAGGTAATGATCTCTGTCATCACATGCAGATGAGATTCCCTGTGTTCTCTGACTGGTTCTAGGACCTGTGATAAGATGTGTTAGGATGTGGTCATCTGATTTAATGGAACCTTGTGTGTAATACTGACTCTGTCCTCGCCCGGTGGTCCTCAGTGAGGAGAGGAGATGTCCTGGCAGCGTGGAGTGGTATCCGTCCTCTGGTCACTGACCCCAATTCTAAAGACACCCAGTCCATCTGCAGGAACCACATAGTCAACGTCAGCGACAGCGGCCTGGTCACCATTGCAGGTCAGTACCTACTCTAAAACAAGTGGTATCCTGATGACGTGCTATACAGCTGTAGTAGTTTCTAGGCCGTTCGTAGCTGTCAATGGCTCTTAGCCTATAGAACTTTTCCTGATCAAATTGGATAGGTCATGTCCTGTATTCTGTCTGGCCCTGTATCTAATAATAATGATCATCTGGTGGGTGTTTGGATTTGTGTGTATTATATGCATGTGTGAATTGGAAATGTGTTTTTGCATATCCCAACTCCTCCTGAGTGACCCTCAGCAAATAGGGTTAAGTGCCCTGCTCAAGAGCACATTGACAGATGTTTCACCTTGTCGGCTCAGGGGTTTGAACTAGAGACCTTTCGGTTACTGGCCCAACTCACTAACCGCTAAGCTACCTGCCCCCCTATCGTATCTGGTGTGTATGTGTGTGTAACATGTGGATGATCCCATCACCCCAGGTGGGAAGTGGACAACGTACCGCTCCATGGCAGAGGAGACCCTGGACGCTGCGGTTGCAGCCCACAGGCTGGGGGGCGGGCCCAGTAAGACAGTGGGCCTGGTGCTGGAGGGGGGCCAAGATTGGAGCCCCACCTTGTACATCCGACTGGTGCAGGACTACGGCCTGGAGAATGAGGTGGGGACAGACCCTTCCCATAGACATTCTGTCTTTAGCCACCATTTTGGATATATAATACTCCCTTAGGCATTGTCAGTTGCACTATGGTTACACAGTCACTGTATATCATATATCAGAACATTTAACATTGGTTAACGGTTGGATGGGGGTTGAAAATGTTGAGATGATGTCGCCGTTACAAGACAGCAGTACACAGGGAGATTGATCCAAGGCTCTAGACCAGGGCTAATCAACTCTTACCCTACGAGGTCCGGAGCCTGCCTGTTTTCTGTTCTACCTGATAATTAATTGTACACACCTGGTGTCCCAGGCCTAAATCAGTCCCTGATTAGAGGGGAACAATGCAGTGGAACTGGCTTTGCGGTCCAGAGTTGAGTTTGAGGGCTCTAGTCCAGACCAGTGTACTTCCCTTTCAAGGTTTTAGAAGTCATTTGTACCAGGTAGGAAAGCGCTCCGCTTCCTATCTATGTTAACTTCTCGTTAGAGAAAGCCTTCCACACCATTAGGGTGTTTTCTAGAATATTCCAAAAGGTCAGTGCTCATATTTTGACAGCATTTGACCTTTTGGTGAGAGAGCTAAGCCAACCATCTGAATAGCAATAACCCCTTGTTTGGTCCAAACGCAAGATAAATCATAGACATAACTGTATCTACCCATCACCCACCTCAGCATATCCAAAACATTGGAGCTGTCTGCTGAAAGATCGTATCGAACCATAAGGAGTTGCCTTTGAACAGCTGCCTGCTGCGTTTCACAATACTCTCTCAATACTGTCTTTGGCAAAACGCTGTGAGTCATATTCAAACTCATGGGAAACAGAAAGGAAAACGCCTAACACTGCTGCTTATGTCCCCAGGTGATTTATTTATAACAATGTTTCTGCCTTAGGTCTTCATGGGGCATATTCAAACAAAACCATTACCTGGGCTTTAATCAAAAAGTGTCACCCTAAACCTTGTTTCATGATTATATGACACCCACACAATGTCCTCTCACAACACATGAGCAATGTCATTTTGTCTTGGTAAAACCTTAAACAAGGATTGCTGTTTTGACTGAATAGTGGCCTTTTTCCCATCATTCCACAGGTTGCCCAGCACCTGGCAGCAACGTACGGGGGGAAAGCATTCGACGTGGCCAAGATGGCGCGTGTCACTGGGAAGAGGTGGCCCATCGTAGGGAATAGACTGGTCTCTGAATTCCCTTACATTGAGAGTGAGGTACAATATGTGTTCTGTTGAGACTACTACAGGATACTGCATAAGATCTGTAAAATACTGCATTTTTATGTTCTCCTGATGTACACACACACACACACACACACACACATCATGACCATAGACTATTACATTCTATTATCTAACCAATTGAAACCCCCCCTCCACCCCCCCACCCTCCTTCCAGGTGAGGTATGCTGTTAAGGAATATGCCTGTACGGCCATCGATGTGATCGCCAGGCGCACACGGCTGGGTTTCCTCAACGTGCAGGCTGCTGATGAGGCTCTGCCACGCATCGTAGACATCATGGGCAAGATGCTGGACTGGAGCGACAAGAAGAGGACGGTACGTCACAAACTGTTGTTCCTGTCTACTAGACTGTAGTTCAAATGACTGCCTGGCAGTGTTACAGGAACTATTTTAGAACACTTTTAAATAACATATACAAACAACCAAATACTTTTTATGTTTTAAAAAGAACTTGCCTTAATATCCATTTTTAACTTAATGAATTATTGCCCCTGTATTTCCTGTCCAGTAAAGACTTAGGACCGGTTTTAATCTAACCATTGTTTTAATGATTCAGTGACTACAGTACATTCTCACTCAGTGGACTAATAATAATGTTTTGATTGAATAGGACCAACCCTAAATCCATGTGCTGCTAGTCAGCTTGTAGGAGCGCTGGAACTGTTGTTAGGTCAGAGTATAATAGTAGGATCTACGCCCTTCCTGGATTTCCCTCTCCAGGGGGCTGTGGCTGTGTGTGTGTGTGTGTGTGTGTGTAAACCTTCCCCCAGTTCTGCTATTCCTGTTGTCCTGCTCTTCACAGGTTTATCACAAGATGCATGAGTTCCTTTTACTTCAGTTGTTGTTACATTTAGCTATGATCCCTTTTCATTAATTATTACTTACATTAGTTACGATTAAAGTTCTGAATAATGTACACTGTGTGTGTGTATATATAACACACACAAAAGTAGATTTGGCTATTTCAGCCAGACCCGTTGCTGACTGGTGTATTAAATTTAGCACACAGCCAAGCTATCTCCATAGACAAACATTGACAGTTGAATGGCCTTACTGAAGAGCTCAGTGACTTTCAACGTGGCACCGTCATAGGATGCCACCTTTTTAACAAGTCAGTTCGTCAAATTTCTGCCCTTCTAGAGCTGCTGTGTTAAACTGTAAGTGCTGTTATTGTGAAGTGGAAACATCTAGGAGCAACAACGGATCAGCTGCGAAGTGGTAGACCACACAAGCTCACAGAACGGGACTGGTGCGTAAAAATCGTCTGTCCTCGGTTGCAACACTCTCTACCAAGTTCCAAACTGCCTCTGGAAGCAACCTCAGCACAATAACTGTTTGTTGGGAGCTTCATGAAATGGGTTTCCATGGCTGAGCAGCCGAACACACCCTGCGCAATGTCAAGCGTCGGCTGGAGTGGTGTAAAGCTCACTGCCATTGGACTCTGGAGCAGTGGAAACGCATTCTCTGGAGTGATGAATCACGCTTCACCATCTGGCAGTCTGATGGATGAATCTGAGTTTGGCAGATGTCAGGAGAATGCTACCTGCCCCAATGCATAGTACCAACTGTAACATTTGGTGGAGGAGGAATAACGGTCTGGGGATGTTTTCCATGGTTCGGGATAGGCCCATTAGTTCCATCCAGTGAAGGGAAATCTTAACGCTACAGCATACAATTACATTCTAGACGATTCTGTGCTTCCAACTTTGTGGCAACAGTTTTGGGAAGGGCATTTCCTGTTTCAGCATGACAATGCCCTTGTGCACAAAGTAAGGTCCATACAGAAATGGTTTGTTGAGATTGGTGTGGAAGAACTTGACTGGCCTACATAGAAACCTGACCTCAACTCCATCGAACACCTTAGGGATGAATTGGAACTCCGACTGCGAGCCAGGCCTCATCGCCCTACATCAGTGCCCGACCTCAATAATGTCCCCATAGCAGTGTTCTAACACAGTGGAACCCCTTCCCAGAAGAGTGAAGGCTGTAGGAGCAGCAAAGGGGAGACCAACTCCATATTAATGCCCATGATTTTGGAATGAGATGTTCGATGAGCAGGTGTCCACATACTATTGGTCATGTAGTGTAACTTCTCTTCACTACCATGGTTTGTTTAGGAGGAGCTGGAAGCTGCTAAGAAGTTCCTGTACCTTGAGATGGGCTACAGGTCCCGCTCTGAGCAGCTGACCGGGACCACAGAGATCACACTGGACACACAGGAAGTGGCAAAGTACTCTACTTCCTGTCTACTTTACACTCTACTTCCTGTCTACTTTACGCTCTACTTCTGGTCTACTTTACTCTCTACTTCCTGTCTACTTTACTCTCTACTTCTGGTCTACTTTACTCTCTACTTCCTGTCTACTTTACTCTCTACTTCTGGTCTACTTTACTCTCTACTTCCTGTCTACTTTAATCTCTAAGGCAGGGGTGTAAAACTCACCAGCACAGGGCCATATTGAAAAAACACAATGAATTCGCGGGCCATACATAGCCAGTTATGTGGGTTTTTTTTAACAAAAAATGTGTGCATACAACTGATCCAAACTAGTCATTGTTTTATTAAAATATGACCCTTTACAATGCCCACTGATGTACATAGGATGCTGTGTATATAGCATTTTTAACAAATTAAAACCAAAGAAGAGCTCAGTAATATTTGTCCAGCCTTTGCTGCTATGCTTGTGAATGTGCATAATATGCTGCGTCCCTAATCAAAACGTTTTTAATAACAACAATGACATAAATGTAGCTAGGTTGTTGTAACATTTACACTTAAAAACATGTTACATTTTTTTGCACGGCATGGATCACTGGTGCGGTTGAATGCAGCATTGCTGAATGGTACACTCAACATGTCTTGTAGATGAGTAGTCAGCCGAGGCTCAATCCAAAGATTAAGACAGAAACTATTTAATTGTATAAAATACAAATCTTTAATGCATACGAGCAGCTGCAAGGTAGATCTGTCTCTGATCGCAGTCAGGGAAGAACTCAAAGAATAAATGGTCAAATGTTCTTATATAGTGGGAGGTGATCATACAATCATATTGTTTACACAACAGATCTTTATACAAGCAACAGTTCTGGAACACAATGGCCTTGTGTTAGGGTGAGACATACCAGGAGTCTACTGTATGAAAGGCATAACATCACAGTCCAACAGGGAATATATCCCTTGAGAAGTTACAACAGCTCACCCCAGATTCTGCCGCCACGCTGTAATAGGTCTACAGTGCCTTGCGAAAGTATTCGGCCCCCTTGAACTTTGCGACCTTTTGCCACATTTCAGGCTTCAAACATAAAGATATAAAACTGTATTTTTTTGTGAAGAATCAACAACAAGTGGGGCACAATCATGAAGTGGAGCGACATTTATTGGATATTTCAAACTTTTTTAACAAATCAAAAACTGAAAAATTGGGCGTGCAAAATTATTCAGCCCCCTTAAGTTAATACTTTGTAGCGCCACCTTTTGCTGCGATTACAGCTGTAAGTCGCTTGGGGTATGTCTCTATCAGTTTTGCACATCGAGAGACTGAAATTGTTGCCCATTCCTCCTTGCAAAACAGCTCGAGCTCAGTGAGGTTGGATGGAGAGCATTTGTGAACAGCAGTTTTCAGTTCTTTCCACAGATTCTCGATTGGATTCAGGTCTGGACTTTGACTTGGCCATTCTAACACCTGGATATGTTTATTTTTGAACCATTCCATTGTAGATTTTGCTTTATGTTTTGGATCATTGTCTTTTTGGAAGACAAATCTCCGTCCCAGTCTCAGGTCTTTTGCAGACTCCATCAGGTTTTCTTCCAGAATGGTCCTGTATTTGGCTCCATCCATCTTCCCATCAATTTTAACCATCTTCCCTGTCCCTGCTGAAGAAAAGCAGGCTCAAACCATGATGCTGCCACCACCATGTTTGACAGTGGGTATGGTGTGTTCAGGGTGATGAGCTGTGTTGCTTTTACGCCAAATATAACGTTTTGCATTGTTGCCAAAAAGTTCAATTTTGGTTTCATCTGACCAGAGCACCTTCTTCCACATGTTTGGTGTGTCTCCCAGGTGGCTTCTGGCGAACTTTAAACAACACTTTTTATGGATATCTTTAAGAAATGGCTTTCTTCTTGCCACTCTTCCATAAAGGCCAGATTTGTGCAATATACGACTGATTGTTGTCCTATGGACAGAGTCTCCCACCTCAGCTGTAGATCTCTGCAGTTCATCCAGAGTGATCATGGGCCTCTTGGCTGCATCTCTGATCAGTCTTCTCCTTGTATGAGCTGAAAGTTTAGAGGGACGGCCAGGTCTTGGTAGATTTGCAGTGGTCTGATACTCCTTCCATTTCAATATTATCGCTTGCACAGTGCTCCTTGGGATGTTTAAAGCTTGGGAAATATTTTTGTATCCAAATCCGGCTTTAAACTTCTTCACAACAGTATCTCGGACCTGCCTGGTGTGTTCCTTGTTCTTCATGATGCTCTCTGCGCTTTTAACGGACCTCTGAGACTATCACAGTGCAGGTGCATTTATACGGAGACTTGATTACACACAGGTGGATTGTATTTATCATCATTAGTCATTTAGGTCAACATTGGATCATTCAGAGATCCTCACTGAACTTCTGGAGAGAGTTTGCTGCACTGAAAGTAAGGGGGCTGAATAATTTTGCACGCCAAATTTTTCAGTTTTTGATTTGTTAAAAAAGTTTGAAATATCCAATAAATGTCGTTCCACTTCATGATTGTGTCCCACTTGTTGTTGATTCTTCACAAAAAAATACAGTTTTATATCTTTATGTTTGAAGCCTGAAATGTGGCAAAAGGTCGCAAAGTTCAAGGGGGCCGAATACTTTCGCAAGGCACTGTACATGTTCCTCCTTTGCATGTAGTTTTGTCTCAGGTTTAGTTTTTTGGTTATTCATTGTCGAGCTTAAAAAAAACGAAGCCAGACTGCAAAATGTTTGGAGCCTAGCTAGAACTGTGTTATTTGTCTGTACACCTCTGCTGCTCACAGTAAACGGAACGAAAGCAATGCAATTGATGTTGAATTTACAGATGTGAGCGCATCAGGCTGTGATTTCATAAAGTAGATGACTCAACTGTTTATTCATTTATACTCGCTTGTGTGTCCTATTGTCCTTTATAGTAGTAACGTTCAGTATACCCACTTCTGAATCCTTTAGTAGTAACGTTCAGTATACCCACTTCTGAATCCTTTAGTGGTAACGTTCAGTATACCCACTTCTGAATCCTTTAGTAGTAACGTTCAGTAAACCCACTTCTGAATCCTTTAGTAGTAACGTTCAGTATACCCACTTCTGAATCCTTTAGTAGTAACGTTCAGTATACCCACTTCTGAATCCTTTAGTAGTAACGTTCAGTATACCCACTTCTGAATCCTTTAGTAGTAACGTTCAGTATACCCACTTCTGAATCCTTTAGTTGTAACGTTCAGTAAACCCACTTCTGAATCCTTTAGTAGTAACGTTCAGTATACCCACTTCTGAATCCTTTAGTAGTAACGTTCAGTATACCCACTTCTGAATCCTTTAGTTGTAACGTTCAGTATATCCACTTCTGAATCCTTTAGTAGTAACGTTCAGTATACCCACTTCTGAATCCTTTAGTAGTAACGTTCAGTAAACCCACTTCTGAATCCTTTAGTAGTAACGTTCAGTATACCCACTTCTGAATCCTTTAGTAGTAACGTTCAGTAAACCAACTTCTGAATCCTTTAGTTGTAACGTTCAGTAAACCAACTTCTGAATCCTTTAGTGGTAACGTTCAGTATACCCACTTCTGAATCCTTTAGTGGTAACGTTCAGTATACCCACTTCTGAATCCTTTAGTTGTAACGTTCAGTATACCCACTTCTGAATCCTTTAGTAGTAACGTTCAGTATACCCACTTCTGAATCCTTTAGTTGTAACGTTCAGTAAACCAACTTCTGAATCCTTTAGTAGTAACGTTCAGTATACCCACTTCTGAATCCTTTAGTTGTAACGTTCAGTATATCCACTTCTGAATCCTTTAGTAGTAACGTTCAGTATACCCACTTCTGAATCCTTTAGTAGTAACTTCTGAATCCTTTAGTAGTAACGTTCAGTAAACCAACTTCTGAATCCTTTAGTAGTAACGTTCAGTAAACCCACTTCTGAATCCTTTGTTATAACTTTTTGCCGGTCAAGATGACATTTCCTGTAGGCTACAGCAATGACTCGTTGGAACCCAAACTTGGCATTTAACCTACAACACGTTTAAACTTTCGGTCCGGTAGAAGACTTGGTCAGTGCCATTAGTGATGTTACAGCGCACTGTCTGGCTGTGGGTCCGTGTGACTTATAGTGCAGCGCACT
This sequence comes from Oncorhynchus mykiss, assembly GCF_013265735.2. Taxonomy (NCBI): domain Eukaryota; kingdom Metazoa; phylum Chordata; class Actinopteri; order Salmoniformes; family Salmonidae; genus Oncorhynchus; species Oncorhynchus mykiss. The sequence continues at coordinate 12,359,385 of NC_048582.1, read as the reverse complement.
GGCTGGCTGTTGGTCCGTGTGACTTATAGTGCAGCGCGCTGGCTGTGGGTCCGTGTGACTTATAGTGCAGCGCGCTGGCTGGCTGTGGGTCCGTGTGACTTATAGTGCAGCGCACTGGCTGGCTGTGGGTCCGTGTGACTTATAGTGCAGCGCACTGGCTGGCTGTGGGTCCGTGTGACTTATAGTGCAGCGCACTGGCTGGCTGTGGGTCCGTGTGACTTATAGTGCAGCGCACTGGCTGGCTGTGGGTCCGTGTGACTTATAGTGCATCGCACTGGCTGGCTGTGGGTCCGTGTGACTTATAGTGCAGCGCACTGGCTGGCTGTGGGTCCGTGTGACTTATAGTGCAGCGCACTGGCTGGCTGTGGGTCCGTGTGACTTATAGTGCAGCGCACTGGCTGACTGTGGGTCCGTGTGACTTATAGTGCAGCGCACTGGCTGGCTGTGGGTCCGTGTGACTTATAGTGCAGCGCACTGGCTGGCTGTGGGTCCGTGTGACTTATAGTGCAGCGCACTGGCTGGCTGTGGGTCCGTGTGACTTATAGTGCAGCGCACTGGCTGGCTGTGGGTCCGTGTGACTTATAGTGCAGCGCACTGTCTGGATGTGGGTCCGTGTGACTTATAGTGCAGCGCACTGTCTGGCTGTGGGTCCGTGTGACTTATAGTGCAGCGCACTGGCTGGCTGTGGGTCCGTGTGACTTATAGTGCAGCGCACTGGCTGACTGTGGGTCCGTGTGACTTATAGTGCAGCGCACTGGCTGGCTGTGGGTCCGTGTGACTTATAGTGCAGCGCACTGGCTGGCTGTGGGTCCGTGTGACTTATAGTGCAGCGCACTGTCTGGCTGTGGGTCCGTGTGACTTATAGTGCAGCGCATTGCAGCTGTACGGAAGCGGAACAAAAGGAATTGACAACACAAATCATTGCACAGGCCGGATAGAAATGTGTCACAGGCCGGATAGAAATGTGTCACAGGCCGGATAGAAATGTGTCACAGGCCGGATAGAAATGTGTCACAGGCCGGATAGAAATGTGTCACAGGCCGGATAGAAATGTGTCACAGGCCGGATAGAAATGTGTCACAGGCCGGATAGAAATGTCACAGGCCGGATTCGGCCCGCGGGCCTTGTTTGACACGTGTTCTTAGGAAGAAACTGACCTGATTGAGTTGGACCCCTGATATACCAAGGGTTCAATCTCAATCTGGTCACTTGCTCCCTCCCACCTGACCTTCTTAAATCACTCCCCTTGAGATGTTGCCACGATATGAGATGCAGATTGCGTTAATAGCTCTGTTTTGATTGACAGGTACACAAACCGGTTCCACAAGTTTGACAAAGACAGTAAAGGCTTCATCACCACAGTGGACGTTCAGAGGGTCTTACAGGTGAGAAACTTTCACAACTCTCTTTGGAATCTTTATCCATAAGTGCTGACAGGGCTCATGTAAACTGTGTGCAAAGGCCATTGAGCTGTGGCGTCATTTCCTGATATTTTGCCTTGCTGGTCTCTCTTGCCCCTCCCAGAACATAATTTCCTGATATTTTGTCTCCCTGGTCTCTCTCCCCCCTCCCAGAACATCAGTGTCCAAATTGATGAGAACGCTCTCCATGAAATCCTCAACGAAGTGGACCTCAACAAGAATGGACAGGTGGAGCTGAACGAGTTTTTACAGGTAGGTGGTTTGTGTGTGTGTGTGTGTGTGTGTGTGTGTGAGCACGTGCATCTTCACATATGGTCTCTCCTCCCTCCACTGATAAGAGGACTCATTAATTCTCAGGCCCATGGTCAATATCTGCCCCCTCTCCCATCTCTGCTCTCTTTCTCTCTCTCTCTCTTTACCATGAGAAGCTGAACAAACAGACCAGGCTGGAGAACATGATAATAGACTCCTCAGGGAGAAGGATCAATTACCCCTCAGACACAGACACACACACACACAGACAGACACACACACTAACACTCGGCTACAGAACAGGTAGATAGATGCTCACATTAGTTTTACATGATTCCAACATTGTAATTAATGGAGAATAGGGGATTTTCATGTTCTGTTCGCTGGGTGTTTTTTCTCTTCTGCGAGTGGCAAGGCATGACAGACCCTCCTATGAAGGGAGCTGTAGGTGTGAAAGCCTAACTGGGAGTATGTTCTCTGCTGACCAGATTCAGATCATTACAGTCTGAAACGTATGACAATGACTCCAGGTAATGAGGGTGAGAGAGAGCTACAGTACTTCCAGGTCATTATTAGTCATCATGTGATCAATTAGGAAGTATAATGCTGAGGACCAGAGAATACCTTTATTACAAGAACTGTTGACAGGAGATGACTTTCCATGGTCAAGTAAGAATCCCAGAATGCTTTGGGGTACTGTAAAACCAGTGTACTACTACCACAAGTGTCAGTAGTATGAGTACTCTGTCCAGACACAGCCTGACTACCCCTGGAGCTTAGATCAGAACACGCTCCAGCATTATAATGTATCTCTATCCCTGTCTCTAACACACACACACACACACACATACAGCGTATCTCGTTGCGTTAATTTGATACCTTGCATTACATCCACAACTATGCCACAGTTTCCTCATCCTCTATATTCCCTCTGTTCCCTGCTCCCAGCTGATGAGTGCTGTGAAGAAGGGCCAGGTGTCTGACAGCAGGTTGGCCATCCTGATGAAGACAGCTGAGGAGAGCCTGGATCTGAGGGGACCTGTGACTGTGGACCGCAGTGGAGGAGGGGTGTGAGGAGAGCCCATCCGCACCACCACACCACCACACATTACCACCCCACCGTACCATCACACCGTACCACCACACCACACCACCACACATTACCACTACACCACACCACCACACTAACCAGAGCTGTGGTGCTAAGAATGACAATGATGAAAGGGATGATATTGTAAACAACAAGAGTACAAACTAGATTTGTATCCTAATTTAATCTAGGTGAGTATGTGTCAACCCTGAGTGTTTTATTGTGAAGTTGAGGCTAGATTGGGGCAGCAGGTAGCCTGGTGGTTAAAAGCGTTGGGCCAGTAACTGGAAGGTCAATGTGTCCTTGAACAAGGCACTGAACCCTAATGGCTCCTGTAAATCGCTCTGGATAAGAGAGTCTGCTAAATGACTAAAATATAAAAAGTAGTTTGATGTTAGACATTTTTTATAATAATTCTTTGTATTGATATTTTCATGGAGGGAAACAGGGACTATCTGGCCTGTTTTCCATCACACTGGATTCTCACTACTACAAAGTCAAATGGTTTGACAATCAGTGCCTCTGACATAAAGCTGTAACTCACTGTTCATACGGTCTATAATCTTATCAATGCTTCGCCTTATATGGCTTTGTAATATAGTTTATTGTTATATTATTCCGTCTTATTTTTGTTATCGGTGTCTTATGGATGTCCACATTTCACTGGAGCTGTACTTTGGATGTGGTTCTTATGCCCTTTCTCCAATACAAGAACCAGTTCTTCCTGGTTGCGCCTGATTCCGCTTCGTTAGGGACAGCCGGCATTACAGTACCAAGCAGTTTATTCACACTCAAGCTTAACGTTTCCACGTCTTCATTTCTGACTTCAGCATGCTACTTTACATCACTGTTCCTCGCCGCAGTCACATTGTATATTTAAGAAATAAGGCCCGAGGGGGGTGTGGTATATGGCCAATATACCACGGATAAGGGCTGTTCTTATGCATGACGCGTTGGCGAAGTGCCTGGACACAGCCCTTAGCCGTGGTATATTGGCCATATATCACAAACCCTTGAGGTGCCTTATTGCTATTATAAACTGGTTACCAACTTAATTAGAGCAGTAGAAATAAAAGTTTTGTCATACCCGTGATATACCACGGCTGTCAGCCAATCAGTATTCAGGGCTTGAACCACCCGGTTTATAATGGCCAATATACCACTGCTAAGGGCTGTTCGGCACGACGCAAAGTGGAGTGCCTGGATACAGCCCTTAGCTGGGCTATATTGGCTATATACCTCTAACCCCTGAGGTGCCTTATTGCTTTATAAACTGGTACAGATAAGTTACCAACAAAAATAGAACAGTGAACAAAGATTTTTGTGTCATACCGTTGGTATATTGTCTGATATACACACAGCTGAAATGCTGTTTTGGCTAATCAGCACACAGGACCAAACTACCTGGTTTATAATAAGGCTTTTTTTCCTGGCACACCGGTGACAACGACATTTCTATATCTGCTGTCTGCTAGCTAGCATACACTGGTCTGTCTGATGCACCTTAAGTAACTGACTCCATCTTTATCCTTACTGTTTTTAAATCATGGCAGAATGAATGCTTTTTTACTACTGCTATTGCTACGTCATTATATATATATTTTAAATGTTAAAATGTATTCATTATAATGTTATTCACTCCTTCCATCATTCAAAGAACTTAAGATAAGATAGCTAGAGGTGTGAGTGGTGATGAGATGTACGTCTAATGCTGAGAGGATTAACGGAACAATCTGGAACGTTCATTTCCAGTCCAATGTGCTGCTGCCGCTGCACTTGTTTGTAAACTGGAGGTGACCACCTTTACCTTTCCAGAAAGTTACAAATTGTGCCTTTTTCAGTGTTGTATGGAAATGTCTCTTCACTGTCTGTATCTGTCTGCAGTGCACCTGAGCTTGTACAGTATTTGTACTATTACTAAGTTAGTACTTGCAGTTCTGCTGATTATTTGTGGTTTTATAGAGGGAAGCAGTTGAAGGGGAATGTATGATCTCTGCCTTGCTTTCAAACACGGTATGACGTCATATGAATTGAACCTATTCCAACTCATTCCTCTATATTTTACATATTTGAACTGTCTTAATGTTGCAGTTATTAAAAAGCATGTAAAGATACATATTCTAAAACTTATTTTTAAAGAAAATTTGTATTTTACGAATGGATAAAAGGAACATCACATTTTTTGATAGTGTTCTGACTGGTTCTTAATATTGGTCTTGTTAGCATGTTTGTAATACAATTTGCGTGTGTTCTTGTTTTGTCTAAAAAGGCTGAGAGAATCATTCTAGAGGCTTCCGCTGTGTACTCTTACTGTAACTGAATCCAACCATGTGTATCAGTCTTTTGACACATGGGAGTTTTCAGTACAATGCCTTGACAGCCAGGGCCAACTTTGTCTATGTTTGCTTGTGTCTGCTTGGATGAAATTCCAGCCTTATCCAGATGGAAAGAGATTCATAGTCCTCTTTTTTCAATAAACACTGTAAGTCGATCTCAAAAGCTTTTCCAAGACACACTGCAATTATGTCATTAAATGTATCTGGTTGCTAACAACAACATTGTTTTCGTGTGTGTTTTCACAGCAAACCCTGTTTTTTTACAATCCCGCTCACCGCCATTCAGATTTGTGAGCATAACAAGCTTGCATGATAATTCTCCCATAAGGGAACTTAGTAGTATAATTCAACACAATACAGAAAACGGCTGCATGTTGAACTGTACTCAGACTGAGGTGTACTACACATTGAACTGAGGTAATTAGTACCTACATTATAACCACTGAACTGTAACAAACAAACCCAAGACACTTGCACTAAATCTATTCATATGGCAGCCTTCCATGAAGCAGGTTCTGATGAGCAGTCAACGTACAGAACTGGATATACGAGAGATGACACCTGTTCTTAGCACCACTATGAAGCTACATGTATGGAAGAGACTGGTCAGAGTGAAGCACATGGAGTCTAGATGATCCTGCATTAAGGAAGGATAGATTTATCAGTCACTGGTACAGATAAGCTGCTCTACACTGGGTATAGGACCTCATCATTTGGCCTCATACAACCTAATCTTCTCCAAGGGGAAGGTCATGTATAGATTCAGTTAGCCAACTGTAATACCCCCACAACCAGCGGAAACCAGCTAGATCATTCAATTCAGTCTGATTGCCTCAAACAAAGTGGTTTTAACTCCAAATCCATCAAAAGCTTTTGAAAATGTGTTATTGTTTCATTGGGTCTGATTTCATTCATTTGAACAGGGAACTAGTATCTGTGGCTTGCTCTGCTTAAAGGTCCTTAATATACCTGGTCTCCTGTCACCCAGCCCAGTGTTAATCCAGGGGGCTCTCTCCTGCACCAGGGGAATAGGTAATGGGTTTTCCTAGGTGATCAGCAGACTGTATAATGCAATTAAGCAACCTGGGGCTGTTGGACGAGGGGCTCTGATCCTGAACTAATTTGAACTGCGGTTTGATAGCAAGCGCTGTGATCCTGGAATAATCATGTAGGCTGCTAATGAAACTGGGTGGGCAGACCAGGCTGATAGACCAGGCTGATAGAGGTCCTCTGCTCTGAATGCTCGCCATGTGTCAGAGAGAGTGGGGAGACAAGATGTCAGGCTGGCTAAAATGTCTCACACATACAAGCACTAGTATGGAAGGGCCATTGCTAGCAGCCTTTTGACACACACACACACACACACACACACACACACACACAACCAGGCTTTCCTAAAGGTCAATGTGAGATTTGAATGTCAGGACTAAAGTCCTCTGTTCATATTACTTGGTGCGTTTGCAGTGGAAGTCTATGAGATCCATCCAGCGCCACTCTTAAAGGGCCTTGAGTGAGCGAGACCAGAGGCAATTACTGTAATTGTAATGAATAATCAGACAAATCTTCTTGGCATTATGACCACTAAAGCTCTCCATCTCTGGAGGCAGCAGGTCGGCAGCAGGGGGATTAGAGATGGCGAGAGTACACCTACAAGTGTCTGACTGACTGGTGTGCTCCATGGTGTCTGACTGACTGGTGTGCTTCGTGGTGTCTGACTGACTGGTGTGCTCTGTGATGTCTGACTGACTGGTGTGCTCTGCGATGTCTGACTGACTGGTGCTCTCCGTGGTGTCTGACTGACTGGTGCTCTCCGTGGTGTCAGACTGACTGGGGTGCACCGCGATGTCTCACTGACTGGTGTGCTCTGTGGTGTCTGACTACCTGGTGTGCTCCGTGGTGTCTGACTGACTGGGGTGCTCCATGGTGTCAGACTGACATGTGTGCTCCGTGGAGTCTGACTGACTGGGGTGCTCTGTGGTGTCTGACTGACTGGGGTGCTCCGTGGTGTCTGACTGACTGGTGTGCTCCGTGGTGTCTGACTGACTACTGCTACTAGAAAAGGGCATTAGGGAATGGCTGTGGGAATTCAACAATGCAGCTTTATTGGCTTCTCTGCATCTGTGCAATATCTTTTCTGCATCTTCTCTGTAGCAAACCACTACAGCTGCAGATGCAGGACAATATGACATAATCATACTGCCTGTCCTGCCATGGGCTCTTAATGGAAGGGTTGATCTGAATAATTTGTCAAAACTGGAATGTTCATTATAAGAAGGTTTTATCTCACGAGTATAAGAAGAGCTGTCCATTTTGGCTCCAGTATTGTGAGGTTTGGTCTTCAGTGTGAATGCTAGCTGTCATTCATGTTATTATGAGCCAAGATGGTTCTCCATAGCTCCCAGGCCTTCTGCTCTCCATAGCTCCCAGGCCTTCTGCTCTCCATAGCTCCCAGGCCTTCTGCTCTTCATAGCTCCCAGGCCTTCTGCTCTCCATAGCTCCCAGGCCTTCTGCTCTCCATATCACCCAGGCCTTCTGCTCTCCATAGCTCCCAGGCCTTCTGCTCTTCATAGCTCCCAGGCCTTCGGCTCTCCATATCACCCAGGCCTTCTGCCCTTGGCCCACCTTTGTTCAAAGTACAACTAGTTAGCTATGCCCCGTGGGAGTACATTTTTGAGGTGGGCGTTCTTCTGTACACAAAGGGTCTTAGAGTTGCTGATGTCATAATGTGACAAAGGCGTGATCTCCACCACCACATTGAAGCTATTCATAGCAAGGTCACCACTGTTGCTCTAAGACACATTGTAGTACAGAAGAGCACTGAGAGGTTATTGAAAGTGCTTCAGGAGAAACTGCATTGCCTTGCTAGCTGCTGCAACAGCTAACACATAATGGAGGCAGCAGCACTGATGGACGCTGCATGATGGCCAAAGGAGAACTGAATGCTGCAGCCTCAGAGTTCTGGAATCTGTCAAAGACAACATGACAGCTAAATTCATTTAAAAAAATGAGTGGGAGGAAACAGAACGACGCCAGGGCAGTATTGGAGCCATCCCTTCATATATATCTGTAATTTAGGCAGCCCACTCAGAGTCTGGTGTTACAGTAGTTACAGGGGGAACAGTCATGGGTTGGAATGAGTTTGTGAACCCCGCGCCTGGTCTCAAAGAGGACATTGTTGAGAGCGGTGGAGAGAAACTGGAAAATATTTGAGGGAGAAAAAGGGAGTGAGGAAAGTAGTTGAAGTGTTGACTTCCTTAACCCAGAGTGCAACAGTCTCTGATTCTCTACGTGGGGAGAACAATGATGGGAGAGATGACATGCAGGCAATTCATTCCCTGGTGTTTCCACACACAAGTGCTCTGAGGGAGACAACAATCCTGGGATGACGCTGGCCAGTTGGACAGGGCAGGACCTCAGTGGACAAGTGAAGCTAGTGTCTCACTGTAGAGATGGAATGAGTTGCAGTGTTTGCTGGCAGAGTATGTCCCTACAACACACTGTATGGACCATCCACGTCAGTAGGAGGGAGATCTCTGTATGAGGCTAAATACCATCCATACAGGCTCATTTGATAACAAAGCAATATTTTTCAACATTCCACTGTACATTGTTATAAACCAGTTGCTACGTCCATTTTTGGACTTGTAAATGAATGATATTGATTCTTGAAGATATATAACTTAGAAATGCCTCGTGAGCTTAGTTGGGCTCCCGAGTGCCACAGCGGTCTAAGGCACTGCATCTCAGTGCTGGAGGTGTCACTACAGACACCCTGGTTCGAATCCAGGCTGTATCACAACCAGCCATGATTGGGAGTCCCATAGGGCGGCGCATAATTGGCCCAGCGTAGTCCGGGTTTGGCCGGTGTAGGCCGTCACTGTAAATAAGAATTTGTTCTTAACTGATTTATAATAATAATACTAATGTAGTTCAACTGTCGTACCCCATCAGAACTCCAATGTTTGTAAACAAAGAAAATGTAAACAAGCACTATTTAGCTTCAAAACATGGTTAAAACTATAATTTTGATACCCTGGATGGTCAGTCCTTACATCCACAGCTCTGTCTATGAATTTGAGAGTGGTTACATTTCTTCAGCCGCTTTCCTCAGCTTTTTACCTAACCAGGTTCTGGGAGGCCGTTTTGTTCTAGTTTCTACTGCTGATAACATAGAAAATAGGAAAATAAAGAGAAAATCATCTTATTTTGCTGAACAGACTGAGTGACAGGTGTCCTTTCAAATGCCAGAGAAAGAGCTTCCTGCTTGAGCATTGATATGCAGCACTATGTGGTTCTTATCGTCAGGCAGTGGATGGCCTGGATAAATGCCTGCCGGCTCACCTTCCAAATTACCTCAGTATTATTGCATCATTGGGGAGGAGGAGGAGACGGAATTGAGGGTGAAGCTCAATGATCTATTCTCTTCACACAATGGAAGGTTCTTAGCATTCCTGGGTTATTGAGTCATCCTCTTTGCAAGACTACTCAGAGCCCTGGGGGGGGGGGCTCAGGGTTACAGGAAGACCATTGGTCCCTATGTCACCAGGTTAGGTGTTTCACTAATCTCCCCCTTCCAGGCCTGTCATGAATATTCTACAGCGTTTTGACTGCCACACAGGTCTGTTTCAGTGGTCACCATGGAGTTAACGGAAACACAGAATGAAGGCTGTCTCCCGTCTTAGCTTAGGCATCTGTGTAAACCAACAAATATCCTTCAGGTCTTTGGCAATTTGGCCATTAAGAAGGACTATCAGCCTGGCTGCCAATCTCTTTTCAGCTACATTCAACTACTTGTCCTTGTAGCCTACTCTGTGTCATTTGGCAAATGACACATGACACGGAGTAGAAGGAGTGGAATGTTACAGAGACTGGTACCCAGACTAGGACTTCATATTAAAAGTTCATGGTCTTGTTCTAATCTTGAAGATTGTTCAGTGTCAATGGTCATGGTGAAACTACTGTCTTTTTTACTGTTGTATCTCAAACACAATTACTTGAGGAAAGAAATGGGCCAAGACTGCCAACCATTCATACAGTGTGTGGGTGGGTGCACTGCCTTACTTTCTGATTGGACTACAAACCAAGACAACGACCAAAACAAAGTTTTGTATGTAGGTGCTTTACGGCGTGGCCCCGAAGTCGGGCAAATATTATGGTCTACCATTCAGAGAGTTGATGGAGCCAATGTAGGGTAAGTGCTATTTGGGATCCTTGGGACATCCATACCCTAACCTTAACCCCTACCCTTATACTAACCTTTCAACCTTCAACTTCAATGGGGTAGGGACATCCAAAGGATTCCGGATAGCACGGACCACCAATGTAGAAAGCTCTCTAAAACAGGAAGCTGTTAAAACGGACACATTCTGTGATAGCGCAAGGTATCTTGTAAGGCTGTTGTTCATCTCCATATTAAATCTAAAAAGAGTCCTGACCTGTAAATCCTAGAACCACTGTAGGACTGGGCACATAGTCTTGCCCTGAAACCACCCTTTCCCCAACAGTTCTCACGTATCATGGTTTAATGTCTTAGAGAAATGTCACCAGAGAGCATACTGTTTTATATGTTGGATTAAGAGCTCGTTAAGTGGAATTCGCCAGCACTAGCAGGAACTGGAACAGCGTGCTGCATGGCGAAAGGTTGTCTTGATTTTGAATTCAAATCAACACAGTTTGTGTTGTTATTATTAGGTAATGTAGTGACTATTTAATTATGACACGTTGAAGGAACTTCCAGGAAATATAATGAAAAAGACGATGAACATTGTTCAGTGCATGTGAGAATCAAAAGCCAGACAGACAGACAGACAGACAGAGAACAAACAAAATAACAAAGGAAAGAAAGAAAGACAGAAAGACGGAAAGAAAGAAAGAGACAGAAAGAAAAAAAGAAAGACAGACAGAAAGAAAGAAAGAGAACAAACAAAAGAACAAAGGAAAGAAAGAAAGACATTGGTATGAGAAGAACCAATCATGTTAGCCACCCTGCTGCTACAGAAAGCTAATTAGACCCTCATATTGCTCCCCCTGCTTGGCTAATGATGGTGGTGTGAACACTATGACACAGAAGTGTCACTTACTATCCCTGTCTCTATGGCTAGCTGAACATAGGTCCACAGATGAGATACAGTCCTTTATTTCACCTGTATCTCATTGAGCACCAAATCACAACAGGTGTGTGTAATGTAGGACTTGGTGACATGTATAGCAGCAGATGGTCCTCTGTGTCAGAGTCGTGTATCCATACTGTAGTCCAATGTTAAGAAGAATAGTTTTGTAGCATATAAAGAATATTCTTATTTATGCATTGGAGGAATGTTGTCCTGCACAACTGCACTAAAGGTCAAGCGTGGCCCCAGAACACCAGAGTGCTGAATGTGACCTGGTACCTCCTGTGACCCCCAGCTACATCAGGAAAGAAGCCCAACGGAGCTCATCATGGAATGAACAGGTAGCCTGCAGCCATATTATCTGACATGTGCCTCTAGTCAAATGAAACAGTCATGGCTAGAAGGGCTCCAGCTTTTGTCAAATTAACATCAAAAGTAGATTTTTTTGGGGCCATTTTAGCTAACCTTAACTGTTTTCCCAACCTTAACCTAATTCTTATAACCGATTGCGTTAATTCTCCTTACCGGCTGAGTACGTTCTCCTAACCTGCTACGAAAAGTCAAATTTGAATAAAGCTGTTTCCCATCTATTCAAAACCAAATGAAACCGGACGATGTGCATTGCATTCTCCTTCTCCAGTCTCAGCCAAGAGGATTCAATAAAATACACACACTACCACTGCCCAATAAGAGACAAGAAAGTGCTCTATCGTTGACAACATGCTAAGGTGAATACAAAGTTAGCTTTGGAAAATGTCATCAAATACATTTTACGACACCGTGGAGCATAAGAAAAAACACAAACATGAAACAAACTTCCAAGAGACAAATTAGCAAAGTCAACTAATCTGTCATACTTCCCCAGGTCACAACAGCTAAATCAAGATTAGAATGGAGGGAAACAACTCATCAGACCTTTGATGTTTACTACCTTTCTTAATGGGCAAGATTGGCCCATGATTACTCCTTTGGTTTCTGTAGATATGTATGTGAATACAGGCAGTAAGGGCACAATGAAATACAGTCTATAAATATTAATGAAGGCTTAAATGTCACATTCCAAACTGCCGTAATCTGTGACATTAGCTACATTTAGATCACTTTCACACACAAATCACTTTCATCTACTCCTCCACATTGTAGTTTGAATTTGAAATTCAATCAACCACTATTTACAATGCCAACGGCACTATTATGGCCGCAGGAAGATGTTTTGTGGTGGGGGGGCTTTTAGTAGCAGGCTAGGAGAATTTACTCAGCAGGTTAGGAGAATTAACGAAGCAGATTAGGAGAATTTACTCAGCAGGTTAGGAGAACTATCGTAGCAGGCTAGGAGAACTTACTCAGTATAACGTAGCAGGTTAAGAGAACTTACTCAGCAAGTTAGGAGAATTAACGTAGCAGGCTAGGAGAACTTACTCAGTATAACGTAGCAGGTTAAGAGAACTTACTCATCAAGTTAGGAGAATTAACGTAGCAAGTTAGGAGAATTAACGTAGCAGGTTAAGAGAATTAACGTAGCAGGTTAGGAGAATTAACGTAGCAGATTAGGATAATTTACTCAGCAAGTTAGGAGAATTAATGTAGCAGGTAAGGAGAACTTACTCAGCAGGTTAGGATAATTAACGTAGCAGGTTAAGATAATTAACGTAGCAGGTTAAGAGAATTAACGTAGCAGGTTAGGAGAACTTACTCAGCAACTTAGGAGAATTAACGTAGCAGGTTAAGAGACTTAACATAGTAGGTTAGGATAATTAACGTAGCAGGTTAGGAGAACTTACTCAGCAACTTAGGAGAATTAACGTAGCAGGTTAGGAGAACTTACTCAGCAACTTAGGAGAATTAACGTAGCAGGTGGCACTGCAGCCTAGCCTCAACTATGCTGCTGTCTGACAATACTGCATTGCAAAATGGGCTCATCTTTTTCTCTCTCTCTCTCTCTCTCTCTCTCACTCTTTTTCTCTCTCTCTCTCTGTCTCTCTCTCTGTCTCTATGTCTCTCTGTCTCCCTGTCTCTCTCTCTGTCTCACACACAGATATTGACCAGGGAGACCATGTGTGAAGAAACACACACACACACACACCCACACACACACCCACACCCACACACACACACACACACACACACACACACACACACACACACACACACACACACACACAGACACAGACACAGACACAGCCTGCTGTTTGGTCCTCAGTTAATCTAGATCTCAAGCGCCACCTTGTGTCCGTAAATGTAAAAGTACACTGAGAGCTCTTTCCATGACAGACTGACCAGGTGAATCCAGGTGAAAGATGATCCCTTATTGATGTCACTTGTTAAATCCACTTCAATCAGTGTAGATGAAGGTGAGGAGACTGGTTAAATAAGGATTTTTAAGCCTTGAGACAATTGAGACATGAATTGTGTGTGTGTGTGCCATTCAGAGTGTGAATGGGCAAGAACGGGGTATGGTAGTAGGTGCCAGGCGCACCGGTTTGTATCAAGAACTGCAACGCTTCTGGGTTTTTCACACTCAACAGTTTCCCGTGAGTATGAAGAATGGTCCACCAGCCAACTTGACACAACTGTGGGAAGCACTGGAGTCAACATGGACCAGCATCCTTTCCACACCTTGTAGAGTCCATGCCCGGACGAATTGAGGCTGTTCTGCAACGCAATATCAGGAAGGTGTTCTTAATGTTTTGTACACTCAGTGTATGTGTAAAGTCTATTTTTCTAAATGTAGACCTTCTTGTCTCAAGGTCTGTTCTATGTGTGCAGAGTGAATCTACAAGTCACAGAATAATTATCATCCAAGTCAATTCTGCAGTTAGCTCACTGTTAGTCCAAATCTCTGTTGTTGGTCTGACTGTTCAGGATGGTCTTATGGAATACACTGGAATGTGGAAGAAAAGGATCACATTCAGTTTGAAGTTGTTTTGTGTGTGGCAAGACATGTTTCGCTGTGGTATTCGTCACGGGATCTCTGAAACAACATTTTAAGAACAATCTACAAAAGAAACACACTTGAACACCAGTTTACAGCAAATACTGTAGATCACGTGTCAAACTCATTCCACAGAGGACGGAGTGTCTGCGTGTTTTCACTCTTCCCTTGTACATGACTGATGAATTAAGGTCACTATTTAGTGAGGAACGCCCCTCACCTGGTTGTCTAGGTCTTATGAAAGGAAAAACCAAAAACCAGCAGACACTGGACCCTCCATGGAATGAGTTTGACACCCCTGCTGTAGATTATTTAACTTAACATACAGAACAGAAGATTTACATTCTCTGAACTGTATAAAAAGCATTTCTTGCAATTATTGGACATTTTAATATACAAAGATTTATTATGACACAATGTCAGGGCAAAAAGTTCCTAAACGCGCACGTGACATCAGGGTTATGTGTTTACCATGGACTCAAACTCATCAATCCTCTGTTTGGTGTTCCCTTTTCGTATCTTCCTGTAGGATACGGTGCTGTGCTTTGAAGCATTTTTAGTGCCAGGCTTCTCGTCAGGGGACTGCCGCCCACCACTCTGGCGCCCACCTCCATTTGACCCCTCTTCCTCCTCCTCACACTCTTCCTCAGGTTCCTCATGGTTCTCTCTTGGCTTGGTGAATGTGTTAGGTCCTGCCCCTTTTACAGGTTGACCAGTGGACACCCCAGTCTCCAGCTTTGTCTCCTGTAGTGTCCTCTCCATTGAAGATGTCACTTCCTGTTCTAGTTATGCAGAAACAGGTGCTAGTGAGCAGAGACAAAACATTTCCATTGTTTATCAATAGTTGTTGTTCTGCCAACAATCCTCCATAATTATAGCTCTCTTGATGAGACACAAAGGCTTTTTGTCCAATAAAAAATAGGCTTGTTGATACACTGCTGCCCACTTTGGACAATCAATGTTTGGTAACATGGCATTGCATGAGAAGAGCAACTCTGTGGAACTTTAATTGTTATTCTAATTAATCACAAACTTCCAGCTAGGCCTGATGCCCTAATTTGTGTTGCACTACAGTTGTTGGTGTGCAATGAGCCTGCAGAAAATACGCTGCTTCATATACATCTCGACTGCACTCACACACCACAACACATAGATCCTAGAGCATGTGATAATAAATTACTATAGACACAACTAGACATAAATAAGATAGGTGCATGTATGTGTCCAAGTGCATCAAAATATCTCCTTATTGTGAGTTTATCTGAGTACATCTTCTCCATAATTCAATAATGTCAAGATACAAAAATCATACCACATCCCTGACTAACTGTTCTCATCAACCATATTGAAATACCTTGTAGGAGCTTCCCACCTTGCTCTATGTGAAGATCTGTCTCTGGGTCACACTGTGTGCTTGGTCCAGGCTTTGGTTCTAGATAAGAAGTTTGTCTCTGTTGCTCTGGAGGTCTCTGGGGGGACCAGAGCAGCTCTAGCTGTAACAGCTCTGTCCCAGTCCTAGGGCGCAGCGTCTGTGACTGGGGCTCTGTTAGGGGCTCTTCTGCATCACAGGCTGTCCCGCTGCTAACACTCTGCCCTCTCTCTCTCTCTCTCTCTCTCTCTCTCTCTCTCTCTCTCTCTCTCTGTTCACCATTGTCCAGTGATGGGACTAAAACATCCCGCTGTGATTTTTGGCTGTAGTTCCTGCTGTCCCTCTCTCTTGTCCCATGGAATTGCTGGCAGCAGCCATGGTGGCCCCATTACAAGGGTCATCATTGATTGTCTCTGTGACCACCACACTAATTCCCACTTTAGAGAACAGCGACCTATGTGGTTGTGATGATGATGATGATGTTCCCTGTACCACCTCACCATCCTTTACTGTGTTAGCTGCACTCATGTCTTCCTCACTATCATCAGAGCTATAATCTGTTTCTTCTTCATCATCCTCGTCATCATCTCCCTCAAGCTCGGGGTCTATGGTGGGCTCTGATGACAAGATATCCCCAATACGATCAATGATCTGCATGACATGAGAGAACACTTCCAGCTCCGTTCCTTCCGGGAAAATATTCCACCAGAATGCCATCCTTCCTTTGAAAACTGTTCTTCTCAGACAGTTCTGTAGCCCCCCCCCCCCCCCACCCTCTCTCTCCATCTCTCTTTGACTCTCTCTCTCTCCGTCTCGTTCTCTGTCTCACTCTTTCTCTCTCTCTCTCCGTCTCTGTCTGTCTCTCTCTCTCCGTCTCGTTCTCTGTCTCACTCTCTCTCTCTCCGTCTCTGTCTGTCTCTCTCTCTCCGCCTCCCTCTGTCCCTCTGTCTCACTCTCTCTCTCTCTCCGTCTCTGTCTGTCTCTCTCTCTCTCCGTCTCTCTCTCTGTCTCTCTCTGTCCCCCCCCCCCCCCCCCTCTGTCTATTGTCTGATATTTGGGGACTATCTATTGTGAATGAATTATTGGGACAGACAGGATTGGTGTATGCAGCAGACTGCATTCAGTTCTGGTGCACAATTACATCTTATGATCAATGATCTAGTACAATCCTGTAGGTAAATAATGTGCACTTTGTCTGCAGGGAGCTGATTGTTTACTGTTTCTTCCTAATATGTTAATCTGTCAAGAGTAAACACCATCTAACCTACTTTGTAATTGGATTAACATTCTTTACAAGTTTATCCGTCTGCACAATGTAAAGCTACAAAGCTTTGCTTATGACTCAGGGTTATGGGGTTCCCACGGATATATATGGCAATATAGGAGGCTATTTAAATTGTGTAACATACCAGTTTATTAAAGTCACCTTGAGGAGTTTTGTATGGTCTCAAAACAATATTTGTAACTTTTCACTTTCACGTGCATTTATACCCTCCTCGACGCTAGAGGGCTCTGTAGATTTCCCTAACAACTCGTAAATTGCCCTTTTTATACACGGAAATGACTACTGTCAACATGCCGACACATGTGTGGCATGCTTGAAATAAATGAATGTAGTCTTTCTGTGATGTTTATGATAATTTAAATAATAACAAATATAGAGAACAACTACCAACATGAAGTTTGCTTACAGGGTAAGTGATACCATTTAGTAGTCTGTATCTGCTTGCTAGCTTTAGTGGTTAGTTAGTTAGTTAGCTAATCTTTCTAATTTCTGCCTCCAGTTTTCCAATTTGTTGGGAGCTGTGTATCGTCGTGGGAATCTGAGTTTCTCCAAGGATGGCAACTCTGTGATAAGTCCGGTGGGAAACCGCATCTCCGTCTTTGATCTAAAAAAGTAAGATGGCATCTGATTATAGGATTCCTTTTATCTGCTAACTAGCTACATGTTATAGCTAGCTAGATTCCTTTACAAGACTGTGTTGATTAAAATACGTTTTTAACTTATTGCATTTGGAGAACAGACTAACTGATCACGTTCTCTTTCTAACAGCAACAAGTCAGAGACACTGCCAGTGTCCACTGCCAAGAACATCACCTGTGTCGGCCTCTCCCCCGATGGGAACCTGGCTATACTGGTGGATGAAGATGGAGCAGCGTTGCTGATCAGCCTGATCACAAGGGCTGTTCTCCATCACTTCCACTTCCACAAACCTGTGGCCAGTATCCGCTTCTCTCCTGATGGCAGGTTAGTCCCTCACACATCATGACACACGCTGCATTGCTACATCATTACATCAGCTGATGTAGCCTAATGTCTGTTGGTGTGACTCTCTCCTGGTCCTCAGGAAGTTTGTGGTAACCAAGGAGAATGTAGCGTTGATGTACCACGCTCCCGGGAGGAACCGGGAGTTCAATGCCTTTGTCTTGGACAAGAGCTACTACGGACCCTACGATGAGACCACCTGCATCGACTGGACCGACGACTCCAAGTAAGTCACTGGCCCACCTAGAGCAGGTTTCATGTCGCCTGGCAATGGAAAACCAGCTAACACTGCTTACCCCGACCACTGGAGTTTAGCATCCCCCAGTACACAGTTTTGTCTTGTGACCCTTCCTTATATAATGGTAGTAGTAGAGAGAAACCCCCTGCCTTAACTCTGTTTCCCCCACGCAGGTGCTTTGTGGTGGGCAGCAAAGACATGTCTACCTGGGTGTTTGGAGCCGAGCGCTGGTCCAACCTCATCTACTACTCTCTGGGGGGACACAAGGACATCATGGTGGGCTGCTTCTTCGAGAAGGACAGTTTAGATGTGAGTGTTCTCTCTCGGGTTTCCCCCTCAGCCCTTCTCTGTGTCCAACATGTTCTGGGTTTCTCTATGTGCCCTGTGTGTGTTTGCAGATTGGAACCTGCTTGTGCATCATTTACCGTATGTGAGTTAAAGGGATGCTTCGGGATGTTGTCAACGAGGCCCTTTGTCTACTTCCCCAGAGTCTGACAAACTGGTGGATACCATGTTTATGTCTCTGTGTCCAGTATGAAGGACGTTAGAGGTAGCACAATGACTTGAAGTGTATGGGTATCTGCTATCATGCCAAAACCCCAAAGTATCCCTTTAAGTGTGTGTGTGTGTGTGTACATGTTTCCATCGTGACCTGCTGAACATGTGTGTGTTCCAGTTGTACACAGTGAGCCAGGATGGGACGCTGTGTGTGTGGGAGAGTGATACGGAGCTGGACGGGCTGGTTCTGAGAAAGACCAGGCTACCAGCAGAGAGAGGAGAGGAGAAGGAGAGAGGAGAAGGAGAGGAGGAAGAGCCCAGAGGAGAGGTGATCAGAGGGAAAGGAGAAAGACCCAAGGAGAAGGAGGGAACCAAGAACGTCAGATACAAACAGAGGAGCAAGTATGTCATCTCACAAACATGTTGAAGTATCTGTGGTACAGCAGCAGACTGCCAACGGCTTGTCTGGCCAGGAGTCTAACCAACTCTTACCAAGCCATTTACAAATAAACATTGATGATACTTACATTTGTTTTGGGCCGACTGAGTGTTACCGATGTGAGGTTGGTTTCTGATTGGACGCTGCCTGTTGTGTTGGTCTCCATCAGACACTTCTTTAACAAGGAGGGTGACTTCAACAACCTGACGGCTGCAGCGTTCCACAAGCCCACACACATCCTGGTGACTGGGTTCGCCTCGGGGATCTTCCATCTCCACGAACTGCCCGAGTTCAACCTCATCCACTCCCTAAGGTCAGGGGTCATACACACAGACACACGCACACACACTAACTCCTTGACTGTTGAACCACTCAATGACCAGTTTCATTCAGGCCCCAAGTCTGCAGTTCTTGCTTGTGGGTGTCATTCATCATAAGTTGTTAAGACAATTAGGTTTTGTTGTATTATTGACTAGTAGCAATAACTGAGCCTGTATGTTTTCATGTGTTCTCTCAGTATCTCAGACCAGAGGATCGCCACAGTGTCAATGAACAGCTCTGGCGACTGGATAGGCTTTGGCTGCTCAGGTATGGTCTCATGGTGTCTCAATTAACATACCCAACTAGCACATCCCAAATATCATCAATTACCCGTGTGACATGTGACCGTGTGTTGTCCAGGTCTGGGCCAGCTGCTGGTGTGGGAGTGGCAGAGTGAATCCTACGTGTTCAAACAGCAGGGACACTTCAACAACATGGCCGCCCTGGCTTACTCCCCCGACGGACAGTACATCGCTACAGGAGGGGATGATGGGAAAGTGAGTTCTTATACGTTTTTCTCCATGGCCTGTTAGCTGCTGTATCTCCGTTGTTCTGTTGTGCCAAACCACGTTGGCTGAATGATACGACATTTTTGGAATACCAAGGTCATGAAAATAGTGACCCTGGCCGTGACCCCACTCCCTGCGGGAGCTTTAGGGGGAGTTGAGATATGCAAGAAACACAATTTAATTATACAACAAGTATAAGCACCCCCAAATGATTCTATGGTTAGGTAACAGCAGGATTTTCCTGTGTTTTCAAACAGGCATGTGAATGCTGATGGTTTTCTGTGTTTCAGGTGAAAGTGTGGAACATGACCAGCGGCTTGTGCTTCGTCACGTTCACAGAACACACCAGCTCTGTCACTAATGTCACCTTCACCTCCAGAGGCTTTGTCATCGTCAGCGCCTCCCTGGATGGAACGGTCCGAGCCTTCGACCTGCACAGGTAAGAGAAGACACCTGGTGAAGGTCGCTTCACACCACGCCTACACACCACACCTACACGCCACACCTACACACCACGCCTACACACCACACCACACCTACACACCACGCCTACACACCACACCTACACACCACGCCTACACACCACACCTACACACCACGCCTACAAACCACACCTACACGCCACACCTACACACCACGCCTACACACCACGCTTACACACCACGCCACACCTACACACCACGCCTACACACCACGCCTACACACCACACCTACACACCACGCCTACACACCACGCCACACCTACACACCACGCCACACCTACACACCACGCCTACACACCACGCCTACACGCCACACCTACACACCACACCTACACACCACGCCACACCACACCTACACACCACGCCACACCTACACACCACACCTACACACCACGCCTACACGCCACACCTACACACCACGCCACACCTACACACCACGCCACACCTACACACCACGCCTACACACCACGCCTACACACCACACCACGCCTACACACCACGCCACACCTACACGCCACACCTACACACCACACCTACACACCACGCCTACACACCACGCCTACACACCACACCTACACACCATGCCTACACACCACACCTACACACCACGCCTACACACCACGCCTACACACCACACCTACACACCACGCCTACACACCACGCCTACACACCACGCCTACACACCACGCCTACACGCCTACACACCACGCCTACACACCACGCCACACCGACACACCACGCCACACCTACACACCACGCCACACCTACACGCCTACACACCACACCTACACACCACGCCACACCTACACACCACGCCTACACACCACGCCTACACACCACGCCTACACACCACACCTACACACCACACCTACACACCACGCCTACACACCACGCCTACACACCACGCCTACACACCACGCCTACCACACCACGCCTACACACCACGCCTACACACCACACCTACACACCACGCCTCCACACCACGCCTACACACCACGCCTACACACCACGCCTACACACCACGCCTACACACCACGCCTACACACCACGCCTACACACCACTCCTACACACCACGCCTACACACCACGCCTACACACCACGCCTACACACCACGCCTACACACCACACCTACACACCACGCCTACACACCACGCCTACACACCACGCCTACACACCACTCCTACACACCACTCCTACACACCACGCCTACACACCACACCACAAACCTGTTTAAGACAGACATGCACAATACTCAATTAAAACGACAACAAACTAGCAATGCAACATTATATAAACCTTCCAGGAAACATGTTTTCCCTTTCAATCACATCCACTAGGAAGGTTTCATAGAGACACAGGCTCTATGGTTAATGAGTGGTTCATACTGATAGTTGATTTCAATCACATCCACTAGGAAGGTTTCATAGAGACACAGGCTCTATGGTTAATGAGTGGTTCATACTGATAGTTGATTGTCTGGAACTCCTGTATCTACACAGGTACCGTAACTTCCGTACGTTCACGTCTCCGCGGCCGGCCCAGTTCTCGTCTCTGGCGGTGGACCCGAGCGGGGACCTGGTGAGCGCTGGGGCCCAGGACTCCTTCGAGGTCTTCATCTGGTCCATGCAAACTGGACGCCTGCTAGAGGTCCTGGGGGGCCACGAGGGCCCGGTGAGCTGTCTGTGTTTCAGCCCGGTGCAGTCCATCCTGGCCAGTGCATCATGGGACAAGACGGTCCGCCTCTGGGACATGATGGACAGCTGGCAGACCAAAGAGACGCTCCGTCTCACCTCTGATGGTAAGTCCCGCCTCAGTCTCCCCTCAGTCCCTTCCACAGCTCTCTGACTGACAGTCATGTTAATGGGATAGTTTCCTGCTAAATTAGCATTTCTTCCTAATTTTCCTAATCCAGAGTTGTTAGTTGTTTCCAGACAGACACTTAGTCGTAGTGTGGCCGAGTGTAGAGACGATTTGGGATTCAGCGGAAGTAATGGTAGTAGGGGAAACACTGAATGAATGTCTCTGTGTCCGATTGGTTGTGCAGGCCTGGCGGTGTCGTACCGGCCGGATGGTCAGGAGCTGGCCGTGGCCACGCTGGACGGAGAGATCTCCTTCTGGAGCCCCCAGTCAGCCAATCAGACAGGCTCGATCAGCGGACGCCACGACCTGAAGATGGGACGCAAGGAGACCGAGAAGATCACCTCCAAACAGTCTGCCAAGGGCAAGTGAGTGGAATAACCTGTGTGTTTCTGCCAGGGTCCTGGTTATTGGACCAACAGTTCATTTCCCTGGCAGCCTCTTAGCAATTACCTTCCCTTCGGGCATTAAGTGTGGCCACCCGTACTGTGTATTCCAGGTCCTTCACATCGCTGTGCTACTCTGCAGACGGGGAGTCCATCCTGGCTGGAGGCCAGTCCAAGTTTGTCTGCATCTACAACATCAGAGAACAGATCCTCATGAAGAAGTTTGAGATCTCCTGCAACCTGTCCCTGGACGCCATGGAGGTACAATAGTGACCACAGGTTGACCTGTACACCTACAGAGCATATATACAGTACACCTACAGAGCATATATACAGTACACCTACAGAGCATATATACAGTACACCTTCAGAGCATATATACAGTACACCTACAGAGCATATACACAGTACACCTTCAGAGCATATATACAGTACACCTACAGAGCATATATACAGTACACCTTCAGAGCATATATACAGTACACCTACAGAGCATATATACAGTACACCTACAGAGCATATATACAGTACACCTACAGAGCATATATACAGTACACCTTCAGAGTATATATACAGTACACCTACAGAGCATATATACAGTACACCTTCAGAGCATATATACAGTACACCTACAGAGCATATATACAGTACACCTACAGAGCATATATACAGTATACCTACAGAGCATATATACAGTATACCTACAGAGCATATATACAGTACACCTACAGAGCATATATACAGTACACCTACAGAGCATATATACAGTACACCTTCAGAGCATATATACAGTACACCTACAGAGCATATATACAGTACACCTTCAGTGCATATATACAGTACACCTTCAGAGCATATATACAGTACACCTACAGAGCATATATACAGTACACCTACAGAGCATATATACAGTACACCTACAGAGCATATATACAGTACACCTACAGAGCATATATACAGTACACCTACAGAGCATATACACAGTACACTGTGCTAATAGAATGGCGGCTAGCTGTCTTCTGGTCAGATGTTGCGTGAGATTGATCTCGTCTGTTTTCTATCTCCTTCAGGAGTTCTTGGACCGGAGGAAAATGACAGAGTTTGGGAGTCTGGCGCTGGTGGATGAGGGGGTGGGCGATGGGGACGGGGTAGAGCTCAGTCTGCCAGGGGTTAGGAAAGGAGACATGAGCTCTCGCCATTTCAAGCCTGAAATCAGAGTGAGCTCTCTCCGCTTCTCTCCTACTGGTTAGTATCAGGATTACAAGTGTCTCATCTGAGCTGGTTCTGCTGAAGAGTCCACCTGGTGCATCGTTCTGTACCACGGATATCCAATGTCAACGCTTATCTTTCCCCTCCACCTCTCTTCTCTTATCTTTCCCCTCCACCTCTCTTCTCTTATCTTTCCCCTCCACCTCTCTTCTCTTCTCTTTCCCCTCCACCTCTCTTCTCTTTCCCCTCCACCTCTCTTCTCTTTCCCCTCCACCTCTCTCTTCTCTTTCCCCTCCACCTCTCTCTTCTCTTTCCCCTCCACCTCTCTTCTCTTCCCCTCCACCTCTCTTCTCTTCTCTTTCCCCTCCACCTCTCTTCTCTTTCCCCTCCACCTCTCTTATCTTTCCCCTCCACCTCTCTTCTCTTTCCCCTCCACCTCTCTTCTCTTTCCCCTCCACCTCTCTTCTCTTCTCTTTCCCCTCCACCTCTCTTCTCTTCTCTTTCCCCTCCACCTCTCTCTTCTCTTTCCCCTCCACCTCTCTCTTCTCTTTCCCCTCCACCTCTCTTCTCTTCCCCTCCACCTCTCTTCTCTTCTCTTTCCCCTCCACCTCTCTTCTCTTCTCTTTCCCCTCCACCTCTCTTATCTTTCCCCTCCACCTCTCTTCTCTTTCCCCTCCACCTCTCTTCTCTTTCCCCTCCACCTCTCTTCTCTTTCCCCTCCACCTCTCTTCTCTTTCCCCTCCATCTCTCTTATCTTTCCCCTCCACCTCTCTTATCTTTCCCCTCCACCTCTCTTCTCTTCCCCTCCACCTCTCTTCTCTTTCCCCTCCACCTCTCTTCTCTTATCTTTCCCCTCCACCTCTCTTATCTTTCCCCTCCACCTCTCTTCTCTTTCCCCTCCACCTCTCTTCTCTTTCCCCTCCACCTCTCTTCTCTTCTCTTTCCCCTCCACCTCTCTTCTCTTTCCCCTCCACCTCTCTTCTCTTTCCCCTCCACCTCTCTTCTCTTTCCCCTCCACCTCTCTTCTCTTCCCCTCCACCTCTCTTCTCTTTCCCCTCCACCTCTCTTCTCTTTCCCCTCCACCTCTCTTCTCTTTCCCCTCCACCTCTCTTCTCTTTCCCCTCCACCTCTCTTCTCTTTCCCCTCCACCTCTCTTCTCTTCCCCTCCACCTCTCTTCTCTTCCCCTCCACCTCTCTTCTCTTTCCCCTCCACCTCTCTTCTCTTTCCCCTCCACCTCTCTTCTCTTTCCCCTCCACCTCTCTTCTCTTCCCCTCCACCTCTCTTCTCTTTCCCCTCCACCTCTCTTCTCTTTCCCCTCCACCTCTCTTCTCTTTCCCCTCCATCTCTTTTCTCTTTCCCCTCCACCTCTCTCTTCTCTTTCCCCTCCCTCTCTCTTCTCTTTCCCCTCCACCTCTCTCTTCTCTCTTCTCCCTCCACCTCTCTCTTTCCCCTCCACCTCTCTTCTCTCTTCTCCCTCCACCTCTCTCTTCTCTTCTCCCTCTACCTCTCTCTTTCCTCTCCACCTCTCTCTTCTCTCTTCTCCCTCCACCTCTCTCTTCTCCCTCCACCTCTCTCTTTCCCCTCCACCTCTCTCTTCTCTCTTTCCCCTCCATCTCTCTTCTTCTCTTTCCCCTCCACCTCTCTCTTCTCTCTTTCCCCTCCACCTCTCTCTTCTCCCTCCACCTCTCTCTTCTCCCTCCACCTCTCTCCACCTCTTTTCTCCCTCCACCTCTCTCTTCTCCCTCCACCTCTCTCTTTTCTCAGGTCGTAGCTGGGCTGCTACCTCCACGGAGGGTCTGCTAACCTACTCTCTGGACGGGGCGCTGGTATTTGACCCCTACGACCTTGACCTGGACGTGACCCCCGCCAGCGTCCGCCGACAGCTGCGCCAGGCCAAGTGGGCAGCAGCCATCGTGCTGGCGTTCCGCCTCAACGAGACCGCCCTCACACAAGAAGTCCTGGAGGCCGTGCCACACCACCAGAGTGAGTGCTCATGGGCATTTAATTGAATAATGTCATGTGACTTTAATTTCTGGTAAAAAGTGCTGCGATCTGTACTTGTTTGTAAAAATGAGAGGTTGGGTATTGGAGGATGTAAGAGTTAGTTTTTTGTAACCACAGACGAGTAGATTATCATGGAAGTAGTCACACGCCATCAGCATGTCCTGTGTGTGTGTGTTTTAGTCACCGTGGTGTGCGGCTCCCTGCCTGACGTCTATGTAGAGAAACTGTTAGGTTTCATAGCATCAGCCCTGGAGCGATGTGGTCACCTGCAGTTCTACCTGAGCTGGTCCCAGTCTCTCCTCACGCAGCATGGACAGAAACTCAAAACCAGGTGGGTACTGCTGGCCACAAACACACCATAGAAATAAGCCTGTTTTCTTCCGTATCAAAAACAGTTGACCATTTACTGAGAGGAGACAGGCCATCTTGTAGAGTCATTTAAAGGATTGTGAAGCCACAGCAGAGGGCAGACTGATAAACACTGGTTTGTGGTGATCAGGTCAGGAGCTGTTCTCCCCACCATTCAGTCACTGCAGAAGAGTATTCAGAAACACTTTGAGGATCTCTCAAAACTGTAAGTCCAAATATATTACACCTCTCTCTTATTTTAACTTTTTCTTTTCTCACAAAGTTATGTTTTGTCTCGGTACAGATCTGTGTGTGTGTGTGTCCTGCAACAGTGGGGAATGTGGTCGTGTTCATTTGTCTCTGTGTCCTGTAACAGTGTGGAATGTGGTCGTGTTCATTTGTCTCTGTGTCCTGTATCAGTGGGGAATGTGGTCGTGTTCATTTGTCTCTGTGTCCTGTAACAGTGTGGAATGTGGTCGTGTTCATTTGTCTCTGTGTCCTGTATCAGTGTGGAATGTGGTCGTGTTCATTTGTGTCTGTGTCCTGTAACAGTGGGGAATGTGGTCGTGTTAATTTGTCTCTGTGTCTTGTAACAGTGGGGAATGTGGTCGTGTTCATTTGTCTCTGTGTCCTGTATCAGTGGGGAATGTGGTTGTGTTCATTTGTCTCTGTGTCCTGTATCAGTGGGGAATGTGGTTGTGTTCATTTGTCTCTGTGTCCTGTAACAGTGTGGAATGTGGTCGTGTTCATTTGTCTCTGTGTCCTGTATCAGTGGGGAATGTGGTTGTGTTCATTTGTCTCTGTGTCCTGTATCAGTGGGGAATGTGGTTGTGTTCATTTGTCTCTGTGTCCTGTAACAGTGTGGAATGTGGTCGTGTTCATTTGTCTCTGTGTCCTGTAACAGTGGAGAATGTGGTCGTGTTCATTTGTCTCTGTGTCCTGTAACAGTGGAGAATGTGGTCGTGTTCATTTGTCTCTGTGTCCTGTAACAGTGGGGAATGTGGTCGTGTTCATTTGTCTCTGTGTCCTGTAACAGTGGGGAATGTGGTCGTGTTCATTTGTCTCTGTGTCCTGTATCAGTGGAGAATGTGGTTGTGTTCATTTGTCTCTGTGTCCTGTATCAGTGGGGAATGTGGTCGTGTTCATTTGTCTCTGTGTCCTGTAACAGTGGGGAATGTGGTCGTGTTCATTTGTCTCTGTGTCCTGTATCAGTGGAGAATGTGGTTGTGTTCATTTGTCTCTGTGTCCTGTATCAGTGGGGAATGTGGTTGTGTTCATTTGTCTCTGTGTCCTGTAACAGTGTGGAATGTGGTCGTGTTCATTTGTCTCTGTGTCCTGTATCAGTGGGGAATGTGGTCGTGTTCATTTGTCTCTGTGTCCTGTAACAGTGGGGAATGTGGTCGTGTTCATTTGTCTCTGTGTCCTGTATCAGTGGAGAATGTGGTTGTGTTCATTTGTCTCTGTGTCCTGTATCAGTGGGGAATGTGGTTGTGTTCATTTGTCTCTGTGTCCTGTATCAGTGGAGAATGTGGTCGTGTTCATTTGTCTCTGTGTCCTGTGCAGTTGTGACTGGAACATGTACACCATCCGCTACGCAGTCGCCCTGTCCAAGCAGAAGGGTGTGAAGAGGACAGCGGGGGACGCTCTCTGTGACAAGGACGAGAGTGAGGACTCTGAGGTGATGAGCGAGGACTCTCTGGAGGAGACAGACATGCTCGTGTAGGATGCAGCCACAACCTCTTGAGTGGTGGACTTCCCTTCATCCACTCTGACCTGAATAACCATTGAGTGGTGTGAAGCAGACCCACTGCAGTTCTTCTACATCTAACCACTGATAAAGGAAAGGAGACAAGGAGAGGAAGCCACTCAAGAGTACGGTGATGCAGCTTCAACAAGGTTCTGTTCCAATATCCACACTAGCATACCACTGCTACATTCCAATGAAGCAATGTATTGGGCAAGCATTTTAAGTACTGTAGTATGCTAGGATGAACATCGGAATGTAGCCAAGAGACACTGACCTCATCACACAGGGCCTCTCCCAGTGCCTTCTGGGAAATCAAGATGGCCACCAATAGGCCAAAGGAGAAGGACTGTGGCAGACCACAAAGGATTAAACTGTGCTAATGAAAATCTGTTTATTTACAACAAAGTAGATGTAAACATGTTTTTGTTGTAGTAAACCGTTTGAAAAATGACTGATGAATAGTTGTGTTAAGTTACCTGGATCACCACCAGCACCTGAAATAGTGATGGGGAAAATGTATGCAATATTATTTTGGATACCAAGTATCAGTTCTATATTTGTCATCTTATAGAATGGCTGAGTGACAAGCTGAGTTGCTAGTGATACTAAAATAAACCATTTTATTTCCTTTTTATTCATCAGCTGTATTAAAGTTGAAAGTCATTTTCCTAACCCTGATATGCAGGTCTGTACAGGCTGACATTTGGACAACTGGTTGTTCATCTCATAAACACCACATGATAAATATACATGTCCACAGTACAGGGGTCAGCTAGATGCATTAATCATACCCGGTGACAATAGAAACCAAAGAAATCAATTGTCCCTCGAGTGGCTTGAAAGTTCCTTTAAGAACACTACTGGTCTCCATTTGACTTTAAATATGAAGACTCAAATCAGTCAGACTAGGCAGAAGCAAGAATTGTGCTGCCTTGCTGGATTCAATCCGTATTGAGTCATCGTATACCGTGAACAGTCTCCAAACATCGCCTTTAAATCTCAACCAGCTGTAATGCAGATCTTCCAAGATATGGATTGAATCCAGCCTTTAAAGTCTGGTGTCTTCCAACCTGAAACCTTTATCTATTTTACTTACTGTGTTTAAAATGCTTACTCTGGACAAGGCATCCATTGGCCAAATTTACAGTAGTATTCAGTTGCCATAGAGACATTTCTTTTTGGTACATTAAATCATATACAATGGGTCCCTTACTCAGGCTGCGTCCCAGTCAAAGGTTATACTCTACATAGAGAACAGTACCATATGGGACAAACTCTCACTTAGAAGTGAAGTTGCCCCAGATCTAGGATCAGCTTACCCCAGTCCTCCCTAAGAGGGGAACACTAACCACCTCCAAATCAGTGCATAAGGGCAACTATATCCTTAACCAGTCTGTCTATATACATGGCAACTTGAAAGTAACCACAAAGACTAGTCCTTTACAATAACCCTGCATTACCATTTCTTAGGGCCACGAGATTCAAGTTCTGCTCTCCAGGCAGTGGGTTCAACCAAACAGGGTTAGAAAAGGTTCATCTCTCAGACCATTTACATACTAAACAAACCCAGGACAAAATCTAACGTGCTCCAGAAACCCACATTGCAGTTCATTGCAAGGCCCTTACCAACATCAGGCTACCTTTCCAAGATAACATTGGGAGAACTCATTCAGAACCCAAGATAACATTGGGAGAATTCGTTCAAGCACAACAGTGAAGGGAGGAATGTGTGACAGTGACAGCAGGGCAATGTTACAATTGACAGATTGTGTTTTTGGATTAGATGAGGAAGAGTTGTGTTCCGTGAACAGCACTACATTAGTGAATATCCTTCGACAAACTGATCGTTGACCAAAAACAAGGAACCAAAAATGACATGGATAGATATTGCATACACAACCCATCCCATATTCACCACCCCCCATTCACGCAGTCACACAAGAAGAGCAATGTCCATTAGGATGTAGAGCAACATCATTCCTAAACACCAGATTTATTCATACTGGGTCCATTCCACACTACAGTTCCCATCAGCTACTGGGCTCCAGGCCAACAGTTGGGTTCCCAGGTAACGGTTGGATTGGAACGTTTGTGTTTTGGCCATTCAACCAAAGGTACGGGGAGGGAGTGGTCCGGGAAAACTGAAGAAGAGCAGGGTGTGTCCTTTCCTGGACCCGCCCCTTCTGATCCACTGCAATGCATCACGGGCCACAGTCTACCTGTGGCCTAGGTAAAAACAAACACAAAGAGTTTAATAAAACCAGGCCACATAGGAGGGGATGTTTTTCTATAAATGCCAGGGATTGAAACTACAGGGTAATGTCATGCAATTGATGCAAGCTGGTAGTATCGCTAAGTCTTGGAAGGAAGAGCTAGCAGGTGCTATGGTGTTACTGCAGGAGAAACGATCAGGTAAAGCATGTGATTGTTGCAGTAGAAGCAGGTTGGGAGAGCTAACTAGTCAGTCTAACTTTGTTAGGACAAGAGTTAGAGTTAGAACAAAGGATACAGATTAACCACAAACACACCACTTTATCCCTCAGATCAACTAAAAGCTAGTCTATATGATAGAGTACACACCACACACCTGTTCAGTCAGATTCATCCTTGCTCATACAAAGTACATGTTTCACACACACACACCTCTCTCATGCACTGTTAGCACATCCAAACTAAAGCGGACACTGACCTGCGATGTATTTTGCTCCAATTAACATTAACATGCTACCCAGAATGTAAAAGCCCAGTGGGACACTACTGAAGATACTAGTTTCACCTGGACGATGTCCAAACCCAGGTCCAATTCAAGCCAGACAGGAGAGAGAGAGAGAGAAACAGCGGGACACAGAATTACCACCTCTAGGTACAGCTTAACCAGCCTGTTCCAAGATCCCTTTATTTCTACTGTCTTGCCAACTCCTACGGTTATTGGCGTGATGATGACCATAAGAGTTGGCAAGACAGCACAAACAGGCCTGGGACCAGGCTACAGCTCAACAACATCGCCACTCTAGATTACAATGTCTTGGACTTTTTCAGTTTAGAAGTCGACTGTGTTTTTAGGAATTGGAACAGCCACCCAGTCTGTCACTGTATTCATTAGGGGCGCCACTGTTCAGTCTTACTGACCCTGGTTGTTATACACGGTGCTATTATGGAGCAGCCTACATTAAACCCGTCAGTATTGAAGTGGAGAACAGTCCCTACCATTTCCATTAGAGATGGGTTCAGTGGTTTCCCAGTTCATGGCTCTCTGTACGGCCTTCTTCCAGCGAGCATATCGAAACTCACTCTCTACAGAGCACAGAGGGGGAGAACACGAGAGAGGGGGAGAACACGAGAGAGCAAGACAGAAATAAATACATCATCCCATTTATTCACATGGGCACAACAGCAAACATTTTGCAGTTTGCTGGGTTCATGTATATTGTCCTTACCATAGGCTCCCTGACCTCCAGGGTTCATAGAGAGACAGAGACAGACAGATATATTTACCCATGTCTGTGTTCAAACGAATAGGAACGGCAAGCAATGAGATACGGTAACAGTGGTGTCCCTTACCTCCAGAATGGAGACAAATACTTTTGACCTACAGTACCAGTCATTCCAGGGTTTTACTTTAAACCATTTTCTACAGTGTAGAATAGTGAAGACATCAAAACTATGAAATAACACATCATGTAGTTACCAAAACAAACTAAAATATATATTTTTTATATTTGAGATTCTTCAAAGAAGCCACACTTTGCATTCTCTCAACCAGCTTCATGAGGTAGTCACCTGGAATGCATTTCAATTAACAGGTGTGCCTTGTTAAAAGTACATTTGGGGATTGTTTTCCTCCTTAATGCGTTTGAGCAAATCAGTTGTGTTGTGACAAGGTAGATGTGGTATACAGAAGATAGACCTATTTGGTAAAAGATCAAGTCCATATTATGGCAAGAACAGCTCAAATATGAGAAACAGTCCATCACAGGGCTCCCGAGTGGCTCAGTGGTCTAAGGCACTGCATCTCAGTGCTTGAGGTGTCACTACAGACCCTGGTTCGATTCCAGGCTCTATCACAACCGGCCGTGATTGGGAGTACCATAGGGTGGTGCACAATTGGCCCAGCATCGTCCGGGTTTGGCCGAGCTAGGCAGTCATTGTAAATAAGAATTTGTTCTTAACTGACTTGCCTAGTCAAATAAATATTATTTAAATCATTACTTTATGGCATGAAGGTCAGTCAATCCGGAACATTTAAAAGAACTTTGAAAATTTCTTCAAGTGCTGTCACAAAAACCCATCAAGCGCTATGATGAAACTGGCTCTCATGAGGACCGCCACAGGAAAGAAAGACCCAGAGTTACCTCTGCTGCAGAGGATAAGTTCATTGGAGTTAACTACACCTCAGATTGCAGCCCAAATAAATGCTTCAGAGTTCAAGTAACAGACATCTCAACATCAACAGTTCAGAGGAGACAGGCCTTCATGATCAAATTGCTGCGAAGAAGCCACTACTAAAGGACACCACTAAGAAGAAGAGACTTGCTTGGGCCAAGAAACACAAGCAATGGACATTAGACTGGTGGAAATCTGTGCTTTGGTCTGATGAGTCCAAATGTGAGATTTTTGGTTCAAACTGCCGTGTCTATGTGAGACGCAAAATAGGTGAACGGATGATCTCCACGTGTGTTGTTCCCACCGTGAAGCATGGAGCAGGAGGTGTGATGGTGCTTTGCTGCTGACACAGTGATTTATTTAGAATTCAAGGCACACAACCAGCATGGTTACCACAGCATTCTGCAGCGATACGCCATCCCATCTGGTTTGCGCTTAGTGGGACTATCATTTGTTTTTCAACAGGACAATGACCCAACACACCTCCAGGTTGTGTAAGGGCTAGAAGGAGAGTGATGAGTGCTGCATTAGATGACTTGGCCTCCATAATCACCCGACCTCAACCTAATTGAGATGGTTTGGACGAGTGATGAGTTGGACTGCAGAGTGAAGGAAAAGCAGCCAACAAGTGCTCAGCATATGCGGGATCTCCTTCAAGTTGAAAAAGCATTCCAGGTGAAGCTGGTTGATAAAAAAGCCAAGAGTGTGCAAAGCTGTCATCCAGGCAAAGGGTGGCTTCTTTGAAGAATCTCAAATATATTTTGATTTGTTTAACACTTTTTTGGTTACTACATGATTCCATGTGTTATTTCATAGTTTGTCTTCACTATCATTTTAAAATGTAGAAAATAGTAAAAATAAAGACCCTTAAATGAGTAGGTGTGTCCAAACGTTTGACTGTTACTGTAGGTCTGTGTTCAAACAAATAGGAACTGCTAGTATTGAAATAAGGTAACAGTGCGTTACATGTCCCTTACCTTCAGGGTTGATTTGTGGCTCAAACTTCTCAGAGGTGACCTCACTGAGGTCCTCAGGACGCAGGCTCCAGACACTGACCCCCTCTGCTGCCCCCGCAGCCATGGCTGCCCCCAGGGCAGTGGTCTCAGGCATGGAGGGCTTCACTACAAACACATTCTTCCTTATCATTGTGGATATTAACATAAACATAGTTTGTGTGAAAGAGAGAGAGCGAAAGACAGACTTATAGAGACAAAGAAACAGAGAGAGAGTCTTACCAACGGGGATGCAGAGTATATCAGCTTGCAGCTGCATCAGTAGTCTGTTGGAGGTCATGCCCCCGTCCACCTGGAGCTGGGTCAGAGGGATGCCACTGTCCTGGTTCATCGCATCCAGGATCTCTCGAGTCTGGAAACAGACAGCTTCCAATGCAGCGAAGGCCAGGTGACTCTTGTTAGTGAACTGAGTCAGACCACAGATTATCCTGTGTATGAGAGCGAGATATTTTACACTTCTTGATTTAACGTTCCTTCTTTACCAAATGTAAGGGAAAGAGAATGGGCTCATTTAAAGACACGTACTCACCCTCGTGCACTGGGCTCCCAGTAGGGAGCGTACAGACCAGAGAACGCCGGGACAAAGTAACAACCATACGACGTGCCCACTGAAGCCGCCAGTTTCTCTGAGGATGAAGGAAACAAGGAGGAGAGGTATGGAGACGGGAGGTATGGAGACGGGAGGTATGGAGACGGGAGGTATGGAGACGAGAGGTATGGAGACGAGAGGTATGGAGACGAGAGGTATGGAGACGAGAGGTATGGAGACGAGAGGTATGGAGACGAGAGGTATGGAGACGAGAGGTATGGAGACGAGAGGTATGGAGACGAGAGGTATGGAGACGAGAGGTATGGAGACGAGAGAGAGTTATGTCATGAGGTGTTCTGGAACACACCCCTCTATTAGTGTTGTGAAGGACTTCCCCTTACCCAGCTCTGTGGAAGTCTGAATGATCCCCAGGTTGTCCTTCAGCCAGCGAACCACAGCCCCCGCTATGGCCACTGAGCCCTGGCAACGACCAATCATAGACCAGTAGGGGAATTAAGGACCAATCAGAAAATAGAACTGACAACAGACCGATCAGGTCAGATATGACTGCATAATAGTGCAGTACAAGTTTAATCTATGATCCATGCCTACCTCTAGCGCGTAGCAGGCAGGTTTGTCTCGACCTAGTTTGTATGCCACCGTGGTTAGTAGGCCATGGTCCGACATGACAGGCTGCAAGAGATAACAGTTAAACAGATATGTTAAAACAGACCTTTCAAGAGACAGGCAAATACCTGTCTAGGCTGAGTGATGTCACAGATGAATGTTCCACATCTTAACATTTTTTTAAAAGATGATTTGGAAGAAAATCACCTTGGCTCCAGTGTTTCTGAGTAGAAAGCAGCCAGTTCCATATCTGAAAGATAATCATACCTGGTCACTGACGTTTGTCACAGAAAAATATCTCAAAACTATCTTACAGTACATCCCAAATATATGGTTATATCACCAGCTATGAAAACCTTATGGAGAGAAGTCTTACGTGTTTTTGGCCTGCCCTTCCTGAAAGCACATCTGTCCAACAAGAGCAGCCGATTGGTCCCCAAGACACTGTAAACAAAGACTGTTCAGATTGGTGGGAACAGGTGCCAATTACTCCTCATAACATCAGGAAATGTAATAAGAGACCTTGAACAGAGTAAGACAGGATGTTTCAAAACCTACCCCTGAGATGGGTATGCCACTAAGAGAGCCCGATTTCTGTCAAAGAAACAAAAACGTGTTAGAAAAATGAACCAGCTTCACAGCGTAGAATTCTGGCCTACTCTGTTACCACAAGACCCAGCAAAGAAAGACTGTATAAAACGCCATGTCAGTTTGATGTTTCAAGCTGCTGTAGAAGTGTTGCTTGTGTACGGACAGACTGTAGATGTGTTGCTTGTGTACAGACAGACTGTAGAAGTGTTTTACTCTACAGTACGGTGCTACAGCCAACAGAAGTTCTCGATGCAGCCAATCAAAGAGCATGAAGGAGACAGACGAATGCGGTTGTCTTGGAGACAAATGGTTTAAGGCACACAAGTCAAATATCTTCACTCCCATTGAACTCACTATAACCCTCAAATCACCAAAAGGGGCTAGGGATCGAAATGGAACGGAGACGACCGCAATGGAACTGAGTGGAAGAGTGAAGAGATTTACAGAACAGCTTGTAGAAACATGTCAACAGGATGAGGAGCAGCCAGACAGGAAGTAGACAGCAGCCCACTGAACACCTGGGCAAGGTGTGGGGCATTGCAGTAAGGTGTAGGGCGGCATCATCCACAGTAGCGGAGCGGCATGCCACGACAGGAGCAGGAAGCACACACCCATCCAGTACATTTCCAATCTGATCCAGAACGGTTTGGTGGATGTCTGTGTCTGTTTCAGTCGGACCTGACTACTCAAGATGTGTTCTACAAATACACTACAAAAGCATGTGGACACCTGCTCATCTAACATCTCATTCCAAAACCATGGGTATTGATATGGAGTTGGTCCCCCCCCCTTTGCTGCTATAACAGCCTCCACTCTTCGGGGACTTGCTTCCATTCAGCCACAAGAGCATTAGTGAGGTCGGACACTGATGTTGGGCGATTAGGCCCGGCTCGCAGTCGGCGTTCCAATTCATCCCAAAGGTGTTTGATGATGGGGTTTAAGTCTGGTCTCTGTGCAGGCCAGTCATGTTCTCCAACACCGATCTCGACAAACCATTTCTGTATGGACCTCGCTTTGTGCACGGGGGCATTGTCATGCTGAAACAGGAAAGGGCCCTCATCAAACTGTTGCCACGAAATTGGAAGTACAGAATAGTCTAGAATATCATTGTATGCTGTAGCGTTAAGATTTCCCTTTACTGGAACTAGGGGGCATAGCGCGACCCATGAAAAACAGCCCCAGACCATTATTCCTCCTCCACCAAACTTTACAGTTTGCACTATGTATTGGGGCAGGTATCATTCTCCTGGCATCTGCCAAACCCAGATTCATCCGTCGGATTGCCAGATGGTGAAGCGTGATTCACGCGTTTCCACTGCTCCAGAGTCCAATGGTGGCGAGCTTTACACCACTCCAGCAGACGCTTGGTATTGCACATGGTGATCTTAAGCTTGTGTGTGGCTGCTCGGCCATGGAAACCCATTTCATGAAGCTCCCAACAAACAGTTATTGTGCTGACGTTGCTTCCAGAGGCAGTTTGGATCTCAGTAGTGATTGTTGCAACCGAGGACAGACGATTTTTTACGCGCTACAGCACTCGGCGTTCCCGTTCTGTGAGCTTGTGTGGTCTACCATTTCGCGGCCGAGCCATTTTTGCTCCGAGATAGTTCCTCTTCACAATAACAGCACTTACAGTTGACCAGGGCAGCTCTAGCAGGGCAGAAATTTGACAAACTGACTTGTTGGAAAGGTGGCATCCTATGACAGTGCCATGTTGAAGGTCACTGAGCTCTTCAGTAAGGCCCTTCTACTGCCAATGTTTGTCTATGGAGATTGCATGGCTGTGTGCTCGATTTTATACACCTGTCAGCAACGGATGTGGCTGAAATAGCCGATTCCACCAATTTGAAGGGGTGTCCACATACTCTTGTGTGTGTAATATATATATATATATTATGTGTGTACCATGAAAATCTGTTTCACCCAAACTTTTAAAATGCTTTACATCCTATACAATAAAGGGGGGGGGGGATCCCTATAAGTACATTTAGGGTGAGGCGTAACTCCCTAAAAATAAATATATTTGTCTCAAAGCCTTAAAGTCTTGCTCAACACATCTAACCGTCTTCTCAATGGCTTGGAAATGCACCTTTGGATGGTTCAGTCACTGACACAGAAGCAAGATGACTGGGGATCACGTTCTGACAGAGCATTAACAGTGATGAGGACATCGATGAAGACCCCAATACTCACCAGGCTAGAACATATTTTCTATAGACAACAGGGACACACACAAAAGAATGCTTGTGACAACACCTCAAGCAAGTACAGACTATGAAAAACAGACTACATGCCCTACGAATGTGATTCATAAATGCTTATGATTGGATAGAAGTACAGCTAAGCACAGGTTGTTACATAATAATCATAAGCATGTTGAATAGACAGAGCAACGCTTCATAATTCACCTTCTCCCAACCCACAGACATTCACACAAAGACAATGGGGACTTACCATTAAGCCGTAGATTTCTGAGGAACTCCTCACTTTTGGGAGAATCTCCATTGGAATATCAAAATACCTGAAAGAACGTGTCAAAAACAGGAACAAGTGTAAATACACAGAAGATATGGTCTGTCTCACTGAATGGACATGTATGAGGGGGTACACTATGTACTGGATGTTCACCTACTTGCAAAGCTCTGGGTCCCAGTCCAGGGTGTGGATGTTAAACAGCATGGTCCTGCTGGCGTTGGTCACGTCTGTGCAGTGGACTCCCCCACTCTTCCCCCCTGTCAGACACTGTGGGGGGGCAAACACAGACACCTGTCAGACACTGTGGGGGGGCAAACAGACACCTGTCAGACACTGTGGGGGGGCAAACACAGACACCTGTCAGACACTGGGAGGGGGCAAACACAGACACCTGTCAGACACTGTGGGGGGGGCAAACACAGACACCTGTCAGACACTGTGGGGGGGGACGGAACACAGACACCTGTCAGACACTGGGAGGGGGCAAACACAGACACCTGTCAGACACTGTGGGGGGGGGGGGGGCAAACAGACACCTGTCAGACACTGTGGGGGGGGGGGGGGCAAACAGACACCTGTCAGACACTGTGGGGGGGCAAACACAGACACCTGTCAGACACTGTGGGGGGGGGGGGGGAAACACAGACACCTGTCAGACACCTGTCAGACACTGTGGGGGGGGGACAGACATTACTGGACACATGTAAGATCTAGTCAGAAACAGAGGACAACTTGTCTTGGAGTAGACAAGGCCATGGTGGGCCTTTCCTATCCTTACCACTCACACACAGACATCATAAACCCCATCTAAAGAGGTGTGTCCCTCCTACCCAGATGAGCCAGGAGTCGACGGTGCCGAACATGGCTCTGTGTGTCAGGACTGCCTCAGCGACCTCGTCCACATTATCCATCAGCCAGCGAAGCTTCACAGCACTGAAGTACGTACTGATTGGGAGACCAGTCTTGTGCTGAGCAGAGAGGGGGGACAATTATAACACATACCTCAGAGGTAGAACTGAGCTTATTCTTTTGTTTTACTTCAGATAGTTGGAATAGTTGGATTGTTTCTAGGACATTTGCCTTTGACGTCCAGATAAACTAGGCCTGATAAAACATGACTGTCTGCAGTCGGTGTTCCCCGGCGTCTCACCTTCAAATGGTTCTTGTTTCTCCCAGGTGTCTTGTTGATCAGACGCTCCACGGTCGACTGGGTCCGCAGGTCCAGCCACACTGCACACAACCAGCACAACCTGGGTCTTTAAAATCCTTCCAGGCCTTAGATGATGGCTTTATAGGTCATGAGGAAAGAGATGTGAACACAGGCACATATTCATATCTCACCGATAGCATTGTAGAGGGGCTCGCCTGTCTCTTTGTCCCAAACCAACGTGGTCTCTCTCTGATTGGTCACTCCAATGGCTAGAAAGGTTCACGTTTGGTGAGTGAAAGTGACAGTCTGTAATATGAGGAAACATTTGCGTGTGTGTGTGTGTGTGTTTTACCTTTGATGTTGGAGATGTCAATATTGAGCTGGGTGAGTTTCTCACAGGTTCTCTCCATACACTCGTACACAGACTGCAGAATCTCTTTGGGATCCTCTTCCACCCACCTAAACAGAGGGTTAAAGGTCAGAGGTTAATAGACCTCAGAGGTTACAGGTCATCCAGTTTGAATGGAACTAATAGGGGATTTGTAGAGGCAACACGGCTGCATGTACCGACCCTTCCTTGGGGAAACTCTGGTTGATCTCAACCTGGTGGTGACTGAGGAGCTCGGCTGTTTTAGCATTGAACACCTGGGGATGAGAAGAGAGAACAGGAGTGAACATCTGGACCAAAGCATCTCTGCTACCTAAACCGCAGAGTGGAACTGAAAAACAACTCATGACAACAGATGAAAACAGGAGAGACGGACAACAACAGGAGAGACGGACGACAACAGGAGAGACGGACGACAACAGGAGAGACGGACGACAACAGGAGAGACAGCACACAGAGTTATGATGTATCAGTTGTGGGAGAGGAGAGAAGAGGGGACAGTGTTAAGGGAGACGGGACAGACAGCTCCATGCCCCATCACAGTAGTATCCTCAACAGCAGACACCTCTCCAGGAAATGTGACAACAATAACACGGATAGCTCTTTAACAAATCAAAAAGTGTCCTTGTTAGTCATTAGCTTTCACACACACCCACCCCTCCTTTCCTGCCTGCCCTTCAGAGGGCTAGTGAAACATTGAGATTTTAGGGGTGACCCGTCAACCTGTCCATTCTGGTCCAAACTGGCTTCCGTAGGACACAACAGCTGGTTTCAATGTGGGGTAAGAAGATGCCATAGGGGAATAGCAGCAGGGGGAGGACTGGGACAGAGTGAAGGAGAGAGTCCCTCCAAGCCTACTGTTACACAAACTTCAGGCACTGGAGGATGTGCTGGTCTGCACAATGAATGAATTACAGACTCAGCATTTCTATAGCGGCTACACATTAGAACAGGATAGTCCTATCAACAAAGGGCTGGCGTGTGTGTGTGTGTTCAGGATGTCGCCGAAATGACATCCAAGAGGAAGACAGTAATTTAGTCAGTTAGCTAGGAAAATTGAGTGAACTGTCCCTTAGTTAGTCCCACTACAGTCCTGCGTGTCCATGCATGAATGAACGATTACTAAACAACACATCTGCAGGAAGCACAAACATTCCGTCGATAGGACTAGAATAGAATGTGTACGGCTATATAGGTTACATTAAAAAGCTAATCGGAGAGTTATAACGAAATCAACCGGGTGTCTAACTAGGTTATTTAAAGGACATTCACCGTTAGGCAAGAAGAACCATTCAATGCGACTGCGGGGGTTGTAACTCACCAGGAACCGCGTCGAGCTCGTACCCTGGTCAATGGCAGCAACGAGTGGCCCAGCATTACCCTGCTCGAAGACGCAGCCATTCTACTGTTCATGTGCCCTGTGTCCTTGCGGTGGTCGGGGCTAGCACTGGACTGTAGCTGGTTTTCTTTTGCCGCTGCCTGTACCTAGCTGCTGACACTTCGACCGCTTAAACTCACAGAGACGCATGCGTGAGACTGCTTCTGATGACGCAGCAGCACCAAACATTGCTATCAGGGATCCTTGGGACGTCCCTACCCTTTTACCTAACCATAACGCTTACCTACAGTAACCATTTTAAATATCAACGTCAATGGACGTCCCAAGGATTCCAGATAGCGCAGACCAAACCAATGCGCAGGGATAGGGCGCGAATAGCCAATGGCGTGAGGGATTGGTGTTTCCTTTAACAGCTCGTCAGAAGCGTCTTCGAATAGACCAATCAGATTTGGAGGCACGTCCAAACTAATTTGGGTAGACATATCAGAGTGGAATGTATGGCCTATTTAGCTAC
This sequence comes from Oncorhynchus mykiss, assembly GCF_013265735.2. Lineage (NCBI taxonomy): Eukaryota > Metazoa > Chordata > Actinopteri > Salmoniformes > Salmonidae > Oncorhynchus > Oncorhynchus mykiss. Next base: position 12,318,560 of record NC_048582.1, on the reverse strand, counting down.
TGCCTCCAAAATAAATTGATTTCATGAATGATTGTGTAAGACTTCTGAAAAAGGTATTATTTATTTGCATTCAAATGTCCTTATGATAAAAAATGAACACCAATTCAATTGAGAGATTATTCATCACACCCACTAAAGATTATAATTACATTTAAAAAATGAACTGTCGTGTGATTACGCTTTCATAGTACTTGATTTGACCACTAGATGGTGCAGTAGTATTGCTGTACTGTTAGATTGGCAGCGTTCAAAAATTATCTTCCACAAGTCAAGAGCCTAATGTAACAGTGCACATTGCCTCCTGACAAACAAAATGATTTAAAATACTATAGAAAGTGCAAACATGAATTAATAAATATTAGTGCTAAAATCATACATTGAGTTAAACACAATATACTGTACATGCTGACATCTGTGTTGATCAAATGTTGATCTGGAACTGTATATAAAACATGCCTTGTAAATTCATTTCAGACCCTACAAAGTACATGAAACAGTTGTAGAATTGTAGCACATGTTTCATTTGTGTAATTGAATATCTAAAAAGACAATTACATTGCACAAAAACACCCACACATGATGCAGTCAAGTTAACAACAGGCTCCTAGGCCCACCTGTGTGGTTACATATGATACATGTAGATTTCACAGATTTGTTTGGGAGCCGCCACCAGAATGACTCTTTTTTCCTAGTGTAACTGTCTAGGCCTAGAACTTCTGTTAGTTATGCTAAGGTGAGTCTTTCCCTGCGCTCATATCTCCCCAACGTTACACACCCAACCTCACCTGTCGCTCTGCTCTTCTAACTACAGAACCATCCAACTGCAATGCTCCACTGTTCTACTAACTACAGAACCATCTAACTGCAATGCCCCACTGTTCTACTAACTACAGAACCATCTAACTGCAATGCCCCACTGTTCTACTAACTACAGAACCATCTAACTGCAATGCTCCACTGTACTGTTCTACTAACTACAGAACCATCTAACTGCAATGCTCCACTGTTCTACTAACTACAGAACCATCTAACTGCAATGCTCCACTGTTCTACTAACTACAGAACCATCTAACTGCAATGCCCCAGTGCTCTACAATCTTTCTGTACAGATGTAGGATCTTTATTTGAGACAGTTTGCTACAGAAGGAAAATATACAGGAAATGTAAATTATTATGTGGATTATAATTACTGGACATTACAGTATAATTTTTGTAAGGGAAAATCAAGTCTGAAATTTCAAAGTGGAAATTACAAACTTCAGAAGCCCTTTTAAAACTCAGATACACTACAAGCTTGTATTTCCTGCTGCGCAGGAATATTCCTGCAAAAACAGGATGATCAAATTAAAATCCTACATCTGTATGCTTCTCTGAGTCAGTCATCCAGCCAGCCAGTCAGTCACTCAGTCTTCATCACTATCCTCGTAGTCGTCCCTGGTGCTGGTCTGAGAGCAGACGTGTAAACAGACCCCACAGCAGAGTAGCAGGAGCAGCACGGTGTGGCTGAGCGTCAACACAAACACAGCAAATAGGTACAGAGACTTCCTGCAGTAGTCCTGTGGCTGGTGGAAGGGTGTGATGAAGTTAGGCTGGAACACAGAGAACACCCAGTAGTTCCCCAGGAGGAACCAGACGAACAGGAACAGGCTGAGGATGACGTGCACGTAATACTTGTTTGCGTTCTGTCTCCATGGATACTCGTCGGCATCGTCGTCGCCGATGACGACCGACTTGGAGATGAGCGACCTCATGCGGGTGGTGTCGTACAGGAGCAGCGTGACCTGGAAGGTTCAGGGTCAGAGGTCGTGGGTCAGATTGGGGTGAACACTAGAGCGACAGTGCCTGCCTTCCTTACATATTGTTTTGCACTGTCTATCATTTTTACAGCCTGGAAGTGTTTGGAACCGGTTCTACTTTCCTGTTGCCACATTACAACCTATGATCTGGAACACATCCATTACCTTTACACTGCCAATAACCCCGCCCACCAGCAGGTAGAGAGGAATCATTGGCTGAACAGGGCAGTCGTCTATAGACTTCACACCTGCAGGGGTTAAACATCATCAATAGTTCATTAGTTTACCAACATAACTCAATAGAACAAATACAGTACCAAAACCAATATGTGCATCACCCCAGACCCCCCCCCCCCCCCCCCCCCCCCCGTCTCAGTACCCTGTATCTATGCTGTAATAGTCTATGTGCCGGGGGGCTAGTGTCAGTCTGTCAGTCTGGCCACCTGTGATCTTAAGTGTGCTCCCTCTAATTCTCCCATCTCCCTCTCCCCTCCTGGAGGTTCTGAGCCCTATGGCCATGCCTCAGTAATACCTGGCCTGACAACTACTGGCTGTCAGGCCCCAGTCCACCTGGTTATGCTGCTGAGTTTCTGCTTGTTCCGGACCTGCTGCTTCGCGCCTCTCTCTCTCGCTCTCTCTCTCTCTCTCTCTGTCTCTCTCTCTCTCTCTCTGTCTCTCTCTCTCTCTCTCTCTCGCTCTCTCTCTCTCTCTCTCGCTCTCTCTCTCTCTCTCTCTCGCTCTCTCTCTCTCTCTCTCTCTCGCTCTCTCGCTCTCTCTCTCTCTCTCTCTCTCGCTCTCTCTCTCTCGCTCTCTCTCTCTCTCTCTCTCGCTCTCTCTCGCTCTCTCTCTCGCTCTCTCTCTCTCTCTCGCTCTCTCTCTCGCTCTCTCTCGCTCTCTCTCTCGCTCTCTCTCTCTCTCTCTCTCTCTCTCAGCTATGAAAAGCCAAATTACATTTACTCCTGAGGTGCTGACTTTTTGCACCCTCTATAACCACTGTGATTATTATTTGACCTGGCTGGTCATCTATGAACATTTGAACATCTTGAAGAACGATCTGGCCTTAATGGCCATGTTCTCTTATAATCTCCTACTAGTACAGCCAGAAGTGGACTGACTGGCCAGCCCTCAGAGCCTGGTTCCTCTCTAGCTTTCTTCCTAGGTTCCCAGCCTTTCTAGGGAGTTGTTCCTAGCCCACAACGTTCCATAATGAGATGAAAATGGCAGCCATATTTGGTCAGGGAGAAATCCAACCCAGTCTAATTGGAATGAATGGCAGTATAGGCATAATCCTGATTTTACTTATGCAGGAAAATAAAAGTGAGAAATTGTGTAATATAATTAATTATTGTCATCCTCAAATATTGAAATATGTATATTATAATAGGCCTGTGCTAAGGATTCTAAGCTGCAGGAAGGTCTCCTACAACTTTGGGCCAATTTTTTTTTTCATTTTAGGCTCAAGCAAAGCTTGTCATATTACCACATCTGTGTTTTGTATTTTTCCGTTTTTTGTGTTTGGAATGGCACAGTGACTATTGCATCATCCTGACAATGCTACTATGACCTCACTTATGACAAACCTTTTCAAAATTCTAATTGTCATTAATAATTATTGCGTCATCGTTTATCCCATGATGACGTAATTCCCGCCCCCCTCCGGCCCTATAAAAGGAACCCCCCGCACATCTCAAAGTCATTCATAGTCTTATCTATCAATCACTATGCCCAGAAGACGCAGAGCCAGCCGCCGTATCCGCAGGCGCCGTCGCCCCAGGGTGTCCCGGCGTCGCAGGAGAGGAGGCCGCAGGAGGCGTTAGACAGGCCGGGTAACCTACCTGAACTAACCGCCCCCTACCGGTTCTCCCTCCAGACTCGACCACTGGTAGTGCAGAGATGTTAAAAGTCTGCTTAAATAAAAGATGGGCGTTTAACTAAAACTGTTACGACTTTGTCTTTTTATTATTAGATGGTTTAGAGTTTTTTAGTCAGTATAGAGTTAAATAAGTAGATTAGGATAACAAAATATTGAGACATTGTATCTGTCCCTGACAATTAAATGTAGACCTAACAATGTAGGCTATTTATTTAAAACGTTGACACATTGGATCCCTTACCTTCCAAGGTAAGAACTTGATTCAATGCAATTCCCCCTTCCTCCAAATAAAAAAATGTGTATATCTGTTCAGCTTTTTGGTTTCTGGATATACCGATATTCTTAAACCGTTAGTCGCAAGAGGAGAGTTGAGAAGGGGGAGACGTTAAGAAAGTTGGCAAGGGGGAGACCTTAGATTCTTCACATACCTGGTTATTGTCCTTTCGGCTTATTTCCCCGGGTTTTGAACTGGCACCGTTACTACGAGAGATGATGCTGTCATCAAGCATCGATCTGTAGAATGACTAGTTGGCCTTAATCATAATGCTCATTGACTGGACATTCCAAAGTACTATGGCAATTATGCATCACAATACTCATTTCATTTTACAACATGCAGCAATCCACATAGGTCTAAGTATTAACTGCGCTGCTGGTTTATAGTCTAGGGCGGACCCATGCGTCAAATATTCAACATACTCTATCTTATCTACTTTATCTTATCATAAACTAACCTTCAACACCTTTCAAACAATGTTGTCAAATATAGCAAGGTAGCGGAGTAGCCTAGCTGGAGAGGGTAGAAAGAGAAAAACATCTAGAATTAGGTTACGCAACATTTCAAAATGTCGAGAGTCTCTTGGCAAACTCCAAGCAGGCTGTCATGTGCATTTTACTGAGGAGTGGCTTCCGTCTGTCCACTCTACCATAAATGCCTGATTGGTGGAATGCTGCAGAAATCGTTGTCCTTCTGGAAGGTTCTCCCATCTCCACAGAGGAACTCTGGAGCCCTGTCAGATTGACCATTGGGTTCTTGGTCACCTCCCTGACCAATTGGCCCTCCTCCCCCGATTGCTCAGTTTGGCTGGGCGGCCAGCTCTAGGAAGAGAAACTTCTTCCATTTAAGAATGATGGAGGCCACTGTGTTCTTGGGGACCTTCAATGCTGCAGACATTTTTTGGTACCCTTCCCCAGATCTGTGTCTCAACAAAATCCTGTCTTGGAGCTCTACGGCAAATTCCTTCGACCTCATGGCTTGTTTTTTGCTCTGACATGCATTTTCAACAGTGGGACCTTATATAGACAGGTGTGTGCCTTTTCCAAATAATGTCCAATCAATTGAATTTGCCACAGGTGGACTGCAATCAAGTTGTAGAAACATCTCAAGGATGATCAATGGAAACAGGATCCATCTGAGCTTAATTTAAAGTCTCATAGCAAAGGGTCTGAATACTTATGTAAATTTTTGTTTTTATGTTGAATAAACCTCTTTTAGCTTTGTCATGTGTAGATTGATTAGTTTTTTATTTTATAAAGAATGTTTAGAGTAAGGCTGTAACGTAACAAAATGTGGGAGAAGTCAAGGGGTCTGAATACGAAGGCACTGTATACTGTACGTACGTACTGTACGTGTGTTCATGGTAGGACAACAATACATTTTAAAGAGAAATAAGGTGACATGATCCCATGGAAATAGGCCTATGGGAGTTTTTTAAATGCTCTGGAGTTGAGAATATGGGTATATCCAGAGACCAAAAAGATAAACATATAAACACATTTTTGATTTGTAGGAGGGGGGAATTGCATTAAATCAAATTAATCATTTAAATGATTTACCACTTGTCTAAGTCCTACAGTATCATCAACTGATTTCAGCCAGTGTATGTATGGCTGTGGATTGACTGCGTTGTTTGAATGGAATGTTGGCATATTGGCATTTAATTTGAATCATTCCTCTAAAACTGTCTGGCTATCTAGCTAACAAACATACAGTCTTGATAAATTCTTCATTTCTTTTAACACATTATCTTACCACGCTGGCTGACCAACTCCCTGACCAAAATGGCTGACTTTACTCCCATCAATCATAACAAGGTTCATGTCCATTCTAGTATTGTCATTTATAATTACATGGTCTTACCTACAAACGCCATGGTGAGAGGAACGGCAAGAAAGAACAGAAGTCCCACCACAAAGTAGGCTAGAGAAAAAGAAACCGTTATAAATCTGTCCAGAAAAATACATACAAAGCATTAACCAGCTCCACTCAAACAACTATGTAGCTTTTGTTTCTGTTGTTGTGTTTTTCCATGTTAATAAGTGGCCTCCTCTGTATGCACTTTGACTTCTGTAAAATGAATTCCTCTTGATGACAAACATTTTCTGAATCTAACCTCTTATTAAACTACCATTACCACTATCCAGTGTTGTAGTAGGCCTACTCCAGATGAGTCCGTTCTCGAGACCACACATTGAGTGTCTCGGTCTTGGATACATTTTTACTCTGTCTTGACTTGGACTCAGAAACCGTAGGTGTAAAAAACAAACATCAAAACTCATAATTATCTCCCCCTTCAGTCAACGCATAAAACCACTTCGCTGGGCCAGATATCCACACTCCTTCATGACACATGTTTTATAGCATATTAAAACCAGTCTCGATTTGCTTCGGTCTTGGTCTTGACTTGGATTCGTCCCCTCGCCCCCGTCCCAGTCTCGGTCTTGACTCAGTCTCGATTTGCTCCGGTCTTGGTCTTGACTCGGACTGGCTTTAGGTGATCTCGAACACAACACTGACACTATCCCCCTTTGCCCCTCCTCTAGTCCATCCTAGAGAGACAGCCTCTGGTACTTAGCAGCTCTTAACAGATTTAGCCTCTGGTACTTAGCAGGACTTAACAGATTCTATTGATTAGAGGGAAAGTACCCATATCTGAAGTGCTAATAAATTGATCACCAACTCTATTTTAATATATAATATATGCCATTTAGCAGATGCTTTTATCCAAAGCGACTGACAGTCATGCGCGCATACATTCTTTACGTATGGTTGGTCGCTGGAATCACTATCATGGCGTTGCGAGTGCAGCTACAGAGGATCCACATTTTATCCATGATATTCCACAGTGCAATTCAGTTCCTTCATGTTAATGAATGTTTTTGAATACATTTAGTGTGTTTGTGTGTGTGACTCACTCACCATTACTGGCCATCTTAGACAGACAGTGATGACATGTCTTCGCCACACCAGTCATGATGAATTCTGCGCAGGTCACTGGAATGAATTTTATAATAGCTGTACATTATAGGAAGATGCTTGGGTGTGGAAAAGACATACTAACTGTTACTTAAGAACACCTGTAATTACGAAAGTACAACGCTTGATGTTTTGCTTTAGCTTGAGATTAAGGATCAGTGTCGACACATTACAACTATTAAGAGGTCAATTGTACAAGCCTGTGTGTTGAACTATACTGATGGGGTGTTTACGGACATATTCAATCAATCCTTATCCCAGTCTGCTGTTCCCACATGCTCCAAGAGGGCCAACATTGTTCCTGTTCCCAAGAAAGCTAAGGTAACTAAGCTAAACGACTACCGCCCCGTAGCACTCACTTCCGTCATCATGAAGTGCTTTGAGAGACGAGTCAAGGACCATATCACCTCCACCCTACCTGACACCCTAGACCCACTCCAATTTGCTTACCGCCCCAATAGGTCCACAAACAATGCAATCGCAACCACACTGCACACTTCCCTAACCCATCTGGACAAGAGGAATACCTATGTGAGAATGCTGTTCATCGACTACAGCTCAGCATTTAACACCATAGTACCCCCCAAACTCGTCATCAAGGCTTGATTACCAACAACGACGAGACGGCCTACAGGGAGGAGGTGAGGGCCCTCGGTGTGTGTCAGGAAAATAACCTCACACTCAACGTCAACAAAACAAAGGAGATTATTGTGGACTTCAGGAAACAGCAGAGGGAGCACCCCCCTATCCACATCGACGGGACAGTAGTGGAGAGGGTAGAAAGTTTTAAGTTCCTCGGCGTACACATCACGGACAAACTGAATTGGCCCACCCACACAGACAGCATTGTGAAGAAGGCGCAGCAGCGCCTCTTCAACCTCAGGGAGGCTGAAGAAATTCGGCTTGTCACCAAAAGCACTCACAAACTTTTACAGATGCACAATCGAGAGCATCCTGTCGGGCTGTATCACCGCCTGGTACGGCAACTGCACCGCCCACAACCGTAAGGCTCTCCAGAGGGTAGTGAGGTCTGCACAACGCATCACCGGGGGCAAACTACCTGCCCTCCAGGGCACCTACACCACCCGATGTCACAGGAAGGCCATAAAGATCATCAAGGACAACAACAACCCGAGCCACTGCCTGTTCACCCCGCTATCATCCAGAAGGCGAGGTCAGTACAGGTGCATCAAAGCAGGGACCGAGAGACTGAAAAACAGCTTCTATCTCAAGGCCATCAGACTGTTAAACAGCCACCACTAACATTGAGTGGCTGCTGCCAACATGCTGACTCAACTCCAGCCACTTTAATAATGGAAATTGATGTAAAAAATGTATCACTAGCCACTTTAAACAATGTCACTTAATATACTGTTTACATACCCCACATTACCCATCTCATGTGTATATGTATATACTGTACTCTATATCATCTACTGCATCTCTATGTAATACATGGATCACTAGCCACTTTAAACTATGCCACTTTGTTTACATACCCTACATTACTCATCTCATATGTATATACTGTACTCGATACCATCTACTGCATCTTGCCTATGCCGTTCTGTACCATCACTCATTCATATATCTTTATGTACATATTCTTTATCCCTTTACACTTGTGTGTATAAGGTAGCAGTTGTGGAATTGTTAGGTTAGATTACTCGTTGGTTATTACTGCATTGTCGGAACTAGAAGCACAAGCATTTCGCTACACTCGCATTAACATCTGCTAACCATGTGTATGTGACAAATAAAATTAGATTTGGTAACAGAGAGATAAAGGGAACTTAGCCAGTTTCTGTTGATGCAATTTTCCAGTCTTACTTCTGCTAGCACATGATAGCAATAAGAGGAAGAAGAATTGGGAAACTAACTGCCAATAACACAATAAACTGAACTCCGCCCAGCGGAGAGAAAATGATGAGCTTATATGGTATTAAAGTTAAGGGACATCACCCTGGGCGGGGTGAACTATAGTACGGGATAAAAAGAGAAAACACCATCTTTAGAACTGAGTGTCTTGCTTGCAAATTGCTGTAAGTGTGTTCTGCTCCGGGTTGCAATCCTTATTTAACAAAACCTCTGATCAAAGAAGTGTTCCTGTGGTCTCTAGTGTGCATAGGGCAGAATTCCCTTACAGTCACCTAGAACCTAACATCCACCTGAACATTATTTTGCATCCACACTGACCAGAAAACAGAGGGAGAGCGTACTGGAAAACTGGTAACCATGCACATCCAATTCAAATAAGCGCAAAGGCTATATCGAATGACTTGGATGGTCAATTATCCCAACGCAGAGACAAAAAGGTTAGCCTACTGTTTAGATAGAATTAAAAAATAATGTTCTCCACACATACTTGTTAATAATATAAAAACTCCACCAATTCACAATTACTTACCTTCTGGCCTTCCTGAAATAGTCTGGACAAGGTGTGTAAAGATCTGTTTTTAATCAGTGCACAACAAAACAAGTGGAACTAGGAGACGGTTTCAGTTGAGCATCTTCTGTGAAACTGTATTCTTGAGCCCCTCTCCTTTATCAGGGAGAGTCTCGCCCTCCCACGTCCCCACAGAGTAGTTTATTAAAACAACTGCATGGGCGAGTGCAATGTTTTCATGAATAGGAGGAATATTGTCCAAATACGTTTCTCTGAATCTTGCGCCTAAAATCCTGTTTTTTTTTCATCTCGCAGGCTACCTACATCTGCCCACCCACCACCCACAGCTGCCCAACCACCACCCACAGGTGCCCACCCACCACCCACAGCTGTCCACCCACAGCTGCCCACCCACAGCTGCCCACCCACAGCTGCCCACCCACCACCCACAGCTGCCCACCTACAGCTGCCCACCCAACACCCACCCACAGCTGCCCACCCACAGCTGCCCACCCACCACCCACAGCAGCCCACCCACAGCTTCCCACCCAGCAGTTAAAACAGTTATGTAACATCATTTAGAAATCGACATACAAGTTTAATAGCAGAAGAAGTCTTCTCAGTTTACTGAATGAAAGATGAGCGCATTTTGTGGACCTCATTATCAAGCAACGTAGACAGTGATTGGTAACCCCACTCCCTTACCCTGAACTTTGTAAATATGAGGGGAAAAATAACATCTTATAAGGAATCCAAATTCATTGCCGTTCTCTCATGCAAGTCAAATGACAGACAGTTGAGGAAGTCACTGCAGACTATTGAGATGCAACCCAGGGGACTACTTCAGGGGTGTAACCTATTCCCTGTCCTCACCATCTACTACCACTAGTGTGAAGACATGACAGGCCATGCAACATTAATGATCCATTCTCTCACGGACATAGAACGATGTGTATCTTTAGCTCTGAAGATGTAGCAAAAGTCTTTCTGATGAGGTTCTACAGACACAATGCTTTTCATTTAGAAGGTGATTATACACATATGGCCTACTTACAGGCCTACATGTACATTTTGATGGAGATGTTGTGTAAAAGGCGTCATGAGATGGGCTACACAAGCAAGTCAAGGGAAGTACAAAGCAGAAACCTTGGTGGATTTTACTGAAATATATTTGGACTACAGGGACAAAGGAGAGACAAATGAACCATTAGAACTCACTCAAAACAAACAATAGGTGGGCAAACCACACATGACAATCCCCCTAAAAAAAGTTCACAATGAATAACATTTCCTCATAATGTAAACTGAAGAGCCATATTGTTTAACAGCTTGTGATAAAAAGTGTCTTGAAAGATTTAAAGAAAGTAACTTTGTGAATGATTCATTTCTAGGTATTGATTTATTTCTCAGTTATCGTTCAGTCAAATATTAAAATACATCTAATTGACATGAAGAGGATGAGACTAAGGAATGTGGACAGTTTCCCTTGGACCTTTCCACCAGATGGTTTCCATAGGACAGGTAGTTTCCCTTTCGACATAATGTCCTCTACCTGGCACCTTGCTACACTACGAGGCCCACTTCCTTCTCGTGGTCCAGCAGGGAGCAGCGGTCCTGGAGAGAGGGGGTGGATGGACCTCGGCTGTCCGGCTGGCTGGAGAGGGAGATGGGCAGGGAGAGGCGGCTGCCCTGGCTCAGGCGCTCCCAGGCACCGCGGAGGGAGGGAGGGGTGCGTCGCCGGTCGTCCAGACCCACGTGGGTGCTCACCTGGCTGGGGCTCAGGCTCTTCATGTTCCCCTGGGCCCGGAACTCATACGTCTCGATTGACGTCTTCTTATACCTGGAGCAGGAAGAAGCAGGAGAGGACTGAGGTCAGTTTTAGTAAGAGAGAGAGAGCAAAAGGAGGGAAGCTCCCTCTACCAAATTATGGCTTAGCGAATTGGTAAACACTGTACACTTAGAAAGAATGAGATATATTCTAACATTTGATCAAATCTGTCAGCCTTTCCTCTCTTACTTGGACCAGTCGGCGCTGTGGATTTGTACATTTTAACGCACTCTCAATTCTAATATTTTAATCTACCTATAGGCAGCATGTGCTGGCCCCGCCACCCGCGCAGTTGGGAGGGGGGGGGGATAAGGGGGGTGACATCTACCCTCTTTCTTTCTACCTGTCCTTGTTCTGTATGTCTTGTTTTGTAATATTTGTTTTGTACCCAGAACTCTGGGTCTTGTTGTTCCTGTCTGCTCTTTTATGTTTAAATAAGCATTGCACACTTGTCTTTTATACACCATTCTGGTGCGTGTTCAATAAACAATATTTGAACGAGTAAACGAGAGTATGAGGAGGATGGGGAGAAAAGTGTAGCGACAGAGACTTGACCTGAAACGGACAAGTGGCGTGTTAATACAGGCAAAATAACGTGTGAGTGAGTAAGACAAACATGACATAAAAACATGTGGCATGTAAGGAACAGAAAAGGAGAGAAAGATTGAGACATTTACACTGTTTTCCATAAATAAAGAGGGAGTTGGAGTGGTTCCAAATAGTGAACTAGATACAGCTGAGAGGTCAAAGTGCACTGTGTTCAGTCTGTGTAGTATTCAGTGAGTGGGCTGCTGCAACAGAGACACTCTGGACACGGTGCCCTGGGCTGTTCTACAGGCACACGCTACTTTACTCAGGTTACTATGGAAACGCTTCTCAATGGACCGAGTTTACAGTGAAGAGATTGAGATTTTGGTGCATGAAAAGTGGTATAAAAATGCTTGCATGCCGTCCAGTAAAAGTTCCCATCTGGGATGTTGAAAGGTATGCAAAACATCTAGGAGGGCAAGTTTGATTGGTTGAAATAAATACACAGCAAAATCCCCAACAGACAGGGAGATAGATGGAAGGACGGACAGACAGAGAGGCAGAAGCATACACTCACAGTTTTAACAGCAGGGAAGAGATGACCACAGACACAGAGGAAGCTGCCATAGCTGCTGAACCCATCCATGGCTGTAGGACCAGACCAGCGGGCAGAAACACACCTGGATGGGTACAGTGCAACCCAGCTTTACTACATACACACACACACACACAGAACTGCACTGTTGGTGCTAGGATCACAGGCATTTTGCTACACTCGCAATAACATCTGCTAAATATGTGTATGCGACCAAAATAAAATATGATTTGTTACTGACCTGCGGCGATGGGAATCCCTACCAGGTTGTAGATGAGAGCGAAGACAAAGTTGATGCGTATCCTCTGAACAGTCTTCTTGGACAGCTCAATACAGGCCACCACGTCTAACAGATCATTCTACGTAGAACGGAGAAAACAACTCAAATCACTGAAGTTCCTTTGGGACAGAAAATACACCCAGGAGACCTCATCTCACAACACATGTAACTAGGATGTAGTTAACATCCCAACCACACCCCACTCTGCTCCTCACCCTGATCAGCACCACGTCAGCTGCCTCTATGGCCACGTCTGTGCCCGTCCCTATGGCGATGCCCACGTCGGCGCGGGCGAGGGCGGGCGAGTCGTTGACCCCGTCACCCACCATGGCCACCCTCAGACCCCTCTCCTGCAGCTCCTGCACCTTGGCCACCTTGTGGGACGGCAGCACCTCCGCAAATACCTTCCTGATGCCCACCTGGAGGAGGGACAGAGACACAATTCAGACGTGTGTGTGTGTGTGTGTGTGTGTAATGAACGCCACGCTGCTTGCTTAGCAAGTACCACTTCCTCCTGATTCAGCTCACACCAAGACTCGAACCCAGAACCTCTGTCTTGCTAGCACACGTGACGGCCCTCCCAAAGAGTCTTACCAGTCGGCACCACCATAAAATGTACAATTTGGCGGCACAAGTGGCGACCCTTCAGGCTGAGGAGTTTCCCACATCCCCATGTGCTGCACATGCATGCGTGCGGTCTCTATCTTTCTCTTACCTGTGTGGCTATAGCCTTAGCAGTACGTCTGTTGTCCCCAGTGATCATGACCACCTCTATCCCCATGCTGAGTAAAGTATGGACAGCCAGGGCAGACTCGGTCTTCACTGTGTCTGCTATGGCCAGCATGGCACACAGTACACCTAGGGCATAGGAAGAGGAGATGGAACATGTCCCCGACACGGAACGGTGAGGTTGACGCAGGGGATTGACACATATCCCATGTTCAGTGTATGTACCTCATAGATAAACCACTGTTGGAGTAGGACACAGTCCTGAGGGTCATAGATAAACCACTGTTGGAGTAGGACACAGTCCTGAGGGTCAGAGATAAACCACTGTTGGAGTAGGACACAGTCCTGAGGGTCATAGATAAACCACTGTTGGAGTAGGACACAGTCCTGAGGATCATAGATAAACCACTGATGGAGTAGGACACAGTCCTGAGGGTCATAGATAAACCACTGATGGAGTAGGACACAGTCCTGAGGGTCATAGATAAACCACTGATGGAGTAGGACACAGTCCTGAGGGTCATGGATAAACCACTGTTGGAGTAGGACACAGTCCTGAGGATCATAGATAATCCACTGTTGGAGTAGGACACAGTCCTGAGGGTCATAGATAAACCACTGTTGGAGTAGGACACAGTCCTGAGGGTCATAGATAAACCACTGTTGGAGTAGGACACAGTCCTGAGGATCATAGATAATCCACTGTTGGAGTAGGACACAGTCCTGAGGGTCATAGATAAACCACTGATGGAGTAGGACACAGTCCTGAGGGTCATAGATAAACCACTGTTGGAGTAGGACACAGCCCTGAGGGTCATAGATAAACCACTGTTGGAGTAGGACACAGTCCTGAGGGTCATAGATAATCCACTGTTGGAGTAGGACACAGTCCTGAGGGTCATAGATAAACCACTGTTGAGAGACAGTTCAGGACTATTACAATATGTGTCCATAACCTGACCCAGTGGGATGTGAAGGCTTTTCTTCTGTTGGACCCCCCCCAAAAAACGACCTTCCGTGAACTAACAATCGCACTTGACTTTTTCCACTTACCAGCACTGACTCTGCTGATAGCTACTTTAATGAGGAAAAATGTACTTACTATGACTGATATGTATGTGGTTGTCCCACCTAGCTATCATGAATGCACTAACTGTAAGTCTCTCTGGAAAACAGTTCTGCTAAATTACTCAAATGTAAATGTCTGTCATTGGACTGAGACTGTACCATCTATAGCTACCAGGATGGCTGTCTGCCCCTTGGTCTCGTGGCTGGACATGGCGTCATCCACGTCAGCTCCTACATGAAGCCCGTTCCGCCTTATCCACTCTCTGTTCCCGATCAGGACCGAATAGGAGGGGCTAGCAGAGGCACCTGGACAACACACAAAACACCATTAGCAATGGAGTGGACTTCAAGGCTAGACAACTTTCTACATTGTAGAATAATAGTGAAGACAACAAAACTATGAAATAACACATATGGAATCATGTAGTAACCAAAAAAGTTTAAAACAAATCAAAATATATTTTATATTTGAGATTCTTCAAAGTAGCCAGCCTTTGCCTTGATGACAGCTTTGCACACTCTTGGCATTCTCTCAACCAGCTTCATGAGGTAGTCACCTGGAATGCATTTCAATTAACAGGTGTGCCTTCTTAAAAGTTAATTTGTGGAATTTATTTCCTTCTTAATGCGTTTGAGCCAATCAGTTGTGTTGTGACAAGGAAGATGTGGTATACAGAAGATAGCCCTATTTGGTAAAAGACCAAGTCCATATTATGGCAAGAACAGCTCAAATAAGAGAAACGACAGTCCACCTGTCACACCCTGATCTGTTTCACCTGTCTTTGTGCTCGTCTCCACCCCCCTCCAGGTGTCGCCCATCTTCCCCATTATCCCCTGTGTATTTATACCTGTGTTCTCTGTTTGTTTGTTGCCAGTTCGTTTTGTTCGTAAAACCTACCAGCGTTTGTTTCCCTGCTCCTGCCTGTTTCTTGCTCCTGTTTTTTAGTCCTTCCTGGTTTGACCGCTCTGTCTGCCCTGACCCTGAGACTGGCTGCCGTTTTGTACCTTACCCCACCATTCTAGATTATTGACCCCTGCCTGCCCTGACCCTGAGACTGCATGCCCCGGTTTAGTATTAAACTTTGTTTCTTCAAAACTGTCTGCATCTGGGTCTTACCTAAAACATGATACCACTATTACTTTAAGACATTAAGGTCAGTCAATCCGGAAAATTTCAAGAACGTTGAAAGTTTCTTCAAGTGCAGTCGCAAAAGCCATCAAGCGCTGTGATGAAACTGGCTCTCATGAGGACCGCCACAGGAAAGGAAGACCCAGAGTTACCTCTGCTGCAGAGGATAAGTTCATCAGAGTTATCAGCCTCAGATTGCAGCCCAAATTAATGTGTCACAGAGTTCAAGTAACAGACACATCTCAACATCAACTGTTCAGAGGAAACTGTGTGAATCAGGACTTCATGGTTGAATTGCTAAAAAAGAAACCACTACTAAAGGACACCAATAAGAAGAGACTTGCTTAGGCCAAGAAACACGAGCAATGGAGACCGGTGGAAATCTGTTGTTTGGTCTGATGAGTCCAAATCTGAGCCTTTTGGTTCCAACCACCGTGTCTTTGTGAGACGCAGAGTCCGTGAACGGATGATCTCCATATGTGTGGTTCCCACCATGAAGCATGGAGGAGGTGGTGTGATGGTGCTTCGCTGGTGACACTGCCAGTGATTTATTTAGAATTCAAGGCACACTTAAGCAGCATGGCTACCACAGAATTCTGCAGCGATACGCCATCCCATCTGGTTTGCGCTTAGTGGGACTGTCATTTGTTTTTCAACAGGACAATGACCCCAAACACACCTCCAGACTGTGTAAGGGCTTTTTTGACCAAGAAGGAGAGCGATGGAGTGCTGCATCAGATGACCTGGCCTCCACAATCACCCGACCTCAACCCAATTGAGATGGTTTGGGATGAGTTGAACCACTGAAGGAAAAGCCGCCAACATGTGCTCAGCATGCGTGGGAACTCCTTCAAGCCTGTTAGAAAAGCATTCCTCATGAAGCTGGTTGAGAGAATGCCGAGAGTGTGAAAAGCTGCCATCCAGGCAAAGGGTGGCTACTTTGAAGAGTATAAAATATATTTTGATTTGTTTAACACTTTTTTTGGTTACTACATGATTCCATATGTGTAATTTCATAGTTTTGATGTCTTCACTATTATTCTACAATGCAGAAAATAGTAAAAATAAAGAAAAACCCTTGAATAAGTAGGTGTGTCCAAACTTTTGATTGGTACTGTACATCATGAGTACGACCACCAAGTAAAGGGGTAAAAACCGTGATGTTGTAAAGCAACACTGACCTGACACTGACACAGTATCGCCGACCAGGCTGCTCTCATCAGTCGTGGCCCCCTGCAGTGTGACCTGGGTATGACAGGAGTCCTGGTCACCCTCCAGCAGTACCTCCTCAATGTTAGACACCTTACAGCTGATCCCACAGCCTGGCACCGACTGGAAGTCCTTACAGGAACCCAGAACATCTGTCTCCAGCTCCTGATATACATACAGACAGGCGCTCGCTCACACTAGTTATTTATTTCATTACATTGAGCCCTTACTTCACTAGGTAAGTTGACTGCGAACATTCATTCTCATTTATATCAACGACCTGGAGAATAATTCCAGGGTAAAGTGGATAGAATGACCTTGTCTGTGTTTATACAGCGGCTAAAGCACAGATACCTGGTAGATATCAATGAAATACCCTCACCTCTTTGCAGTGCTTGGCCACAGCCATCCCCAGTGGGTGTTCACTGCTGGCCTCCGCTGTGCCCACCAGTGCCAGGACCTTACGCAGGGGCAGCCGTGCCCTCTCCCACAGCACCAACACCCTGGTCACCCGCGGGACACCGTTAGTGATGGTGCCGGTCTTATCAAACATCACTGCACCGATCTGAATGGGAGGAAAGGAGGGAGCGGACAACACTGTCATTTTCTGTCTGTGTTACTGCTGGTAGCTTTAGCTGTGGCTTTTAGGGTTAGAGCAGTGGAAAATGCCTATCATACATGTTCAACTTCACACTAAGTCACCATAACCGACTCTACCCTGTACCCGGCCCACAATACAGTTTGGAAAACACTGGACGTTTACGGGAAGTATGTTTCGGTTGGGAGGTAGTAAATAGAGGTGCATTGCCTTGTGGGCCATCTCCAGCGGCTCCCCTCCCTTGATGAGGATGCCGTTCTGGGCTCCGACCCCCGTGCCCACCATGACAGCTGTCGGGGTCGCCAGGCCCAGAGAGCAGGGGCAGGCGATGGACAGGACTGTGATGGAGGCCTGGAAGGCGAAGCGGACAATAACATCTGTCTTGGGGATGTTCTCATCGTAACCCTGTGAGGTTGAAACACACAAACACTATGATTCAGAACTGGTCTTTTCATTCAGAAAGTACATCAATGCCATAAGGCTTTGTTAGGAGTTTGATAAGCTCTTGTGGTTACTCACAGGAAAGTACTCCTTCACAACATGGAAGTTGACAAAGCCGATCACCAGCCAGACCAGCAGTGTTAGCACTGAGGCAATGACTATGAAGGGTACAAAGTAGCCACTCAGTCTGTCTGCAAACTGCTGGATGGGGGCCTAGTCCAACAAGAGATGTTTCAGATACTTATATCTTCAGTAACTGATTATATTGTAACTTACACAGGTAATTGTAGCCTACAATCAAAGATGTCCCGTCTTGACCTTGGCCGTAAAGTGGTTTGTTTACCTTGGATGTCTGTGCCTCCTCCACTAGTTTGACTATCTGACAGAGGGTGGTGTCTGCTCCTACGTGGGTGGCCTGCACCAGTAGAGATCCGTGGGCGTTGATGGAGCCAGCTATCACTGAACTGCCGGGCTTCTTACTCACAGGCATGGGCTCACCTGACCACAGAGAGAACATTGACCACCCCATCAACCATGGTACACCACCAAAGAACCACAATGACTACCAGCAACCACCGATATAGACTACTAAATGACCACAATGACTACCAGCAACCACCGATACAGACTACTAAATGACCACAATGACTACTGGCAACCACCGATACAGACTACTAAATGACCACAATGACTACCGGCAACCACCGATACAGACTACTAAATGACCACAATGACTACCGGCAACCACCGATACAGACTACTAAATGACCACAATGACTACCGGCAACCACCGATACAGACTACTAAATTACCACAATGACTACCGGCAACCTCCGATACAGACTACTAAATGACCACAATGACTACCAGCAACCACCGATACAGACTACTAAATGACCACAATGACTACCAGCAACCACCGATACAGACTACTAAATGACCACAATGACTACCAGCAACCACCGATACAGACTACTAAATGACCACAATGACTACCAGCAACCACCGATACACACTACTAAATGACCACAATGACTACCAGCAACCACCGATACAGACTACTAAATGACCACAATGACTACCAGCAACCACCGATACAGACTACTAAATGACCACAATGACTACCAGCAACCACCGATACAGACTACTAAATGACCACAATGACTACCAGCAACCACCGATACAGACTACTAAATGACCACAATGACTACCGGCAACCACCGATACAGACTACTAAATGACCACAATGACTACCGGCAACCACCGATACAGACTACTAAATGACCACAATGACTACCGGCAACCACCGATACAGACTACTAAATGACCACAATGACTACCGGCAACCACCGATACAGACTACTAAATGACCACAATGACTACCGGCAACCACCGATACAGACTACTAAATGACCACAATGACTACCGGCAACCACCGATACAGACTACTAAATGACCACAATGACTACCGGCAACCACCGATACAGACTACTAAATGACCACAATGACTACCGGCAACCACCGATACAGACTACTAAATGACCACAATGACTACCGGCAACCACCGATACAGACTACTAAATGACCACAATGACTACCGGCAACCACCGATACAGACTACTAAATGACCACAATGACTACCGGCAACCACCGATACAGACTACTAAATGACCACAATGACTACCGGCAACCACCGATACAGACTACTAAATGACCACAATGACTACCGGCAACCACCGATACAGACTACTAAATGACCACAATGACTACCGGCAACCACCGATACAGACTACTAAATGACCACAATGACTACCAGCAACCACCGATACAGACTACTAAATGACCACAATGACTACCAGCAACCACCGATACAGACTACTAAATGACCACAATGACTACCAGGAACCACCGATACAGACTACTAAATGACCACAATGACTACCAGCAACCACCGATACGGACTACTGAATGACCACAATGACTACCAGCAACCACCGATACAGACTACTGAATGACCACAATGACTACCAGCAACCACCGATACAGACTACTAAATGACCACAATGACTACCAGCAACCACCGATATAGACTACTAAATGACCACAATGACTACCAGCAACCACCGATATAGACTACTAAATGACCACAATGACTACCAGCAACCACCGATACAGACTACTAAATGACCACAATGACTACCGGCAACCACCGATACAGACTACTAAATGACCCCAACGACAACGATCGTCGTTAGTGAATAGAGTCATGCTACCTAGATTTTCAATGCATTTCTCCACACTAGGTGGGTCATGTAGTGGTATTTTGCTAATGTTAAATAAAAAAAGGTGCATTTACATGCCTTTACCCTTCACTGCAACACAGTCAATCACCAATAGACCACAAAAGGACCATAATGACAGTAAACCACTATGGCCCATTGGCTCCCCAACAAAACGGTTCTTACCTGTGATGAGGGACTCATCTGCCATGGAGCTTCCCTCGATCACCTTCCCGTCCACGGGGAACTTTCCCCCAGGCACCACCTTCACTATGTCTCCTCTCTGGACCAGCTCCACCGACACCTGCTCCTCACTGACACACACAGCACAGACACACACACGCACGTACGCACACAGCACAGACACAGTACTGATTTATTGTGGTGAAATATTCTCAGAATAGTTGATGGACACAGCTATAAACAGATTGTAAAGAAATCAAGGCTAAGGCAGGTTTGATTATATGAGGCCAATATAAAAATAAACATCACATAAAATAAACATATTTTTCCACAAATGTTCACTGTGGGAAAATGAACCTGGGTTTAGGTTCACCTGAGGATGGAGTGGTCAGGACCTAACGTGACCACAGTGGCATCAGTAGCTTGCAGTGACATCAGCTTGGCCAGTGCTTCAGATGTCTTACTCTGCAGAATCGGAACAGGAAACACAGAGACAATGACATGAGTGGGTGTTGATTAAACCTGGGAATTACCAGCCGACCTCAGCATAAGTCTTCAGCCTGTAGTCTGGTGATTGCTTTCCCACACTGACACCATAATAACACAATCATATGACCATAAATGCCACAAAAACTGACCAGATATGACCTAGAATAACCCCCTGGCCATCCACCATCCATAAAGCTGAGAGCAACAGAAGTACTTCCAACCAAAAGGACTTTAGCTGTGGTCCAGGTAAAGGAAAGTGGAATGCAACCCGCATAACTAATTGTAGGAGAAACACTAGAATTGAGTAGAGTAGAATAGAGTGGAATAGAGTAGAATAGAGTAGAGTAGACAGAGTAGAGTAGAATAGAGTAGAATGGAATAGAGTAGAAAATAATAGAGTAGAATGGAATAGAGCAGAGTAGAGTAGAATACAATTGAGTAGAGTAGAACAGAGTAGAATAGAATGGAATAGAGTAGTGTAGAATAGAGTAGAATGGAATAGAGTAGAATATAATAGAATGGAATAGAGTAGAGTATAATGGAATAGATTACAGTAGAATATAGTACAGTAGAACAGAGTAGAGTATAAAAGAGTAGAATGGAATAGAGTAGAATATAATAGAATGGAATAGAGTAGAGTATAATGGAATAAAGTACAGTAGAGGAGAATGGAATAAAGTACAGTAGAGTAGAAAATAATAGAGTAGAATGGAATAGAGTAGAATGGAATAGAGCAGAGTAGAATACAATTGAGTAGAATATAATAGAATGGAATAGAGTAGAATATAGCATAATAGAATAGAGTAGAGTAGAATAGAGTAGGGTAGAATAGCCTTACCTTTGCTATGTGCTCCAGCCACCGGCCCAGGGCGATGAAGACGAAGAGCATGGGCGGGGTGTCAAAGAAGGTGACAGGGCTCTGATTGGCTCTCTCTGCCATCGCCACAATGAGGACCACAACTGAGTAGATGTAGGCGATGGAGGTTGCCAGGACGATGAGGACGTCCATGTTAGCCGTGCGGTGTCTCAACGAGCGGTACGCCTGGATGTAGAAATAACGACCCCCGAAGATCTGATGGAGGAGTAGGATGTGAGGGAGGGAAAGAGGAGGAGAGAGAGAGCAAGAGACAGAGAGAGATTGAGAAAGAGAGGTATGAAGAGAGAGAGCAAGAGAGACAGAGATTGAGAAAGAGAGGTATGAAGAGAGAGAGAAATGTGACTTACAGTTATTATATAATGGACTACGACATACAGTAGATCAGCAGTATCAGGGCTTGGTAGGATCCTATAGTATCTGGGGGTCAAAGACACATCTACAGTACTGAGACTGAGCCAGTATCAGGGCTTGGTAGGGTCCTATAGTATCTGGGGGTCAAAGACACATCTACAATACTGAGACTGAGCCAGTATCAGGGCTTGGTAGGATCCTATAGTATCTGGGGGTCACAGACACATCTACAGTACTGAGACTGAGCCAGTATCAGGGCTTGGTAGGGTCCTATTGTATCTGGGGGTCACAGACACATCTACGGTACTGAGACTGAGACAGTATCCGGGCTTGGTAGGGTCCTATAGTATCTGGGGTCACAGACACATCTACAGTACTGAGACTGAGCCAGTATCAGGGCTTGGTAGGGTCCTATTGTATATGTGGGTCAAAGACACATCTACAGTACTGAGACTGAGCCAGTAGCAGGGCTAGGTAGGGTCCTATAGTATCTGGGGGTCACAGACACATCTACAGTACTGAGACTGAGCCAGTAGCAGGGCTTGGTAGGATCCTATAGTATCTGGGGGTCACAGACACATCTACAGTACTGAGACTGAGCCAGTAGCAGGGATAGGTAGGGTCTTAGTATACCTGGACAGGTGTACAGAGCAGGAAGAAGGCCAGGTTGAGGAGGGAGAGGCCTGGGAGAAGGTTCTGCTCCTCGGGCATAGAGCCACCGTGTTCCCCGTGCTGACTGTCCATTACCATCATGTAGATCATCAAGCCCATCACTGGCACCCCAAATACCAGACTGAACAGGAACGAGTTCTTCCACCTGGAACACACACACACACGCAGGACGCATGCAGAGAGGAGAGTGTGTTAAATCAATTCAAGGTTGATTCAAAAACACATATCTCAAGTCAAAATCGACAGAGGACCAAAACAGATACTTACTGTTGAATCTCTTCCCCATGATCCAGGTTGTTCCCAAAGCCTTCAGCTTTCATTAGAGACGCCCCAAAGCCCAGCCCCTAGAACAGACAGAGTTATTACAGTTGTAAATATGGGTAAGAATATGTACCAACACTGTAATTGCACAATGTGAATATATAGGTGATCAAAACAATTACAAGATGTTGGTGATGGAAAAACAAATGTAGCAACCAAATTTAAAGAGACATGGCAGCAAAGTCAACTTCTAGCTAGCTACCTCAATCATTCTGATGATGTCACGAGCTCCAAGCACTTCTGGGTCAAACTTGATCTGGGCTTTATTGGTTGCCAGTGCAACTGAGGCTTCTAGAATCCCTTTGGTCCTGGTGAGTTTGGACTCAATGTTATGGACACATGACGCACATGTCATCCCAGTTACCTACACATGAGATGAGCAAAACAAATTTAAACTTAATGCAGCTGTACCAGACAATCCGTTGGCCCAATGTAGTACTGGACTAAACATCAAAGAAAATGTATTTAGCCAAGCATAGAAATGTATTTAGCCAAGCATAGAAATGTATTTCTTCTTTCTCCATGTTGTCTCAGCCAATGAGAAGACTCACAGAGAGGTCCAGTTTCCCATCCATAACAGCATTGTCCTCTATCAGTGTGGCACCGAAGCCTAGACCCTCTATGAGCTGTGTTATCCGCTTGGCATCAACAATACCAGGGTCATACTTCACCTCCGCCTTACCAGCCATGAGGGCAACCAGCACTGAGATGACACCTGGAACACACAATGTTGTGCAGTTAACCCCTAACCAGGGAAAGTGGCATCACCACAAAATACTTGTTTATCCTCATGATAGAAACTGTACTGCCAGGTCAAGCGTTCTGCTTAGTGACTCTATGGGAAATGACAGTGACCTAAAGGATAACATCACCCACCTCTGTGTTTGACTAAGTTCCTCTCAATGTTGGCCACACAGGAGGCACAGGTCATGCCTGTCACACGGATGAAGCACTTCTGAACCTTCCCCTCCTCATCAGCAGTGGCCATCTTGGTAGAGCCAGAGCTACCGTTAATGGAAGTCTTGGTAGAGCCAGAGCTACCGTTAATGGAAGTCTTGGTAGAGCCAAAGCTACTGTGAGCCATTCTGGGGGAGTGGGGGGAAAGGGGAGTCTTTCGTCTTTGAAGGGGAGTGGTTGGTAGAGTTTCTGCAGAACCAGATTCTTCAGGAGAAAAGAACACAACATACACTGCTCAAAAAAATAAAGGGAACACTAAAATAACACATCCTAGATCTGAATGAATGAAATATTCTTATTAAATACTTTTTTCTTTACATAGTTGAATGTGCTGACAACAAAATCACACAAAAATTATCAATGGAAATCAAATTTATCAACCCATGGAGGTCTGGATTTGGAGTCACACTCAAAACTAAAGTGGAAAACCACACTACAGGTTGATCCAACTTTGATGTAATGTCCTTAAAACAAGTCAAAATGAGGCTCAGTAGTGTGTGGCCTCCACGTGCCTGTATGACCTCCCTACAACGCCTGGGCATGCTCCTGATGAGGTGGCGGATGGTCTCCTGAGGGATCTCCTCCCAGACCTGGACTAAAGCATCCGCCAACTCCTGGACAGTCTGTGGTGCAACATGGCGTTGGTGGATGGAGCGAGACATGATGTCCCAGATGTGCTCAATTGGATTCAGGTCTGAGGAACGGGCGGGCCAGTCCATAGCATCAATGCCTTCCTCTTGTAGGAACTGCTGACACACTCCAGCCACATGAGGTCTAGCATTGTCTTGCATTAGGAGGAACCCAGGGTCAACCGCACCAGCATTTGATCTCACAAGGGGCCTGAGGATCTCATCTCGGTACCTAATGGCAGTCAGGCTACCTCTGGCGAGCACATGGAGGGCTGTGCGGCCCCCCAAAGAAATGCCACCCCACACCATGACTGACCCACCGCCAAACCGGTCATGCTGGAGGATGTTGCAGGCAGCAGAACGTTCACCACGGCGTCTCCAGACTCTGTCACGTCTGTCACATGTGCTCAGTGTGAACCTGCTTTCATCTGTGAAGAGCACAGGGCGCCAGTGGCGAATTTGCCAATCTTGGTGTTCTCTGGCAAATGCCAAACGTCCTGCACGGTGTTGGGCTGTAAGCACAACCCTCACCTGTGGACGTCGGGCCCTCATACCACCCTCATGGAGTCTGTTTCTGACCGTTTGAGCAGACACATGCACATTTGTGGCCTGCTGGGGGTCATTTTGCAGGGCTCTGGCACTGCTCCTCCTGCTCCTCCTTGCACAAAGGTGGAGGTAGCGGTCCTGCTGCTGGGTTGTTGCCCTCCTACGGCCTCCTCCACGTCTCCTGATGTACTGGTCTGTCTCCTGGTAGCGCCTCCATGCTCTGGACACTACGCTGACAGACACAGCAAACCTTTTTGCCACATCTCGCATTGATGTGCCATTCTGGATGAGCTGCACTACCTGAGCCACTTGTGTGGGTTGTAGACTCCCTCTCATGCTACCACTAGAGTGAAAGCACCGCCAGCATTCAAAAGTGACCAAAACATCAGCCAGGAAGCATAGGAACTGAGAAGTGGTCTGTGGTCACCACCTGCAGAACCACTCCTTTATTGGGGGTGTCTTGCTAATTGCCTATAATTTCCACCTGTTGTCTATTCCATTTGCACAACAGCATGTGACATTTATTGTCAATCAGTGTTGCTTCCTAAGTGGACAGTTTGATTTCACAGAAATGTGATTGACTTGGAGTTACATTGTGTTGTTTAAGTGTTCCCTTTATTTTTTTGAGCAGTGTATTAACAAGACCGTTGGTTGGATGGGTTATGCATGGATGGAGAGAGAGAGCTTTCAGTGTAAGGGGGGGTGACATAAAAGAACCAGACCGGTTCATAATCCGTTTATAAGCTTGTTTTACTGGCCCCAAGTCTGGGTAATTCAAGAACACTTGATGCCACACTAGAAAGCACACTTGTCTTGTTTCCAAGGAGACCTGTGCCCAAGTGCTGCATACTCTCCACTAATAGCAAGGCTGGATGGAAATAGAATGCTTTGAACAGCATTGTCCATTGAAAGCAGTATTACTGTATGCCCACCGCTGTGAGACTGCCAATTTGGTGAGTTTGGAATGTTGAAGTAATCCATTTCTCTGTATTCTGTACAACGATGTACCTACTCAGTTGAGCCCCCCTCCCCATATTACATGAATGAAATGTCTGATTAGAAAAGTGTAGTTGTGATTTTTGTTCAAGGTGAAATAAACATATTAAGCATACCTATGAGTGAAGCATCAAATCCCATGTCTTCAATGGCTGCCCTTAGTTCCTCTGGCTGAGTCAGACTGGGGTCAAAGGTGACGGTCCCCTGTTCCTCCTTTAATGACACCGCTATAGAACACACCCCAGTCATCTCAGAGATCTTGCCCTCTATGGACTGGACACATGAATTACAGGTCATCCCTACAATCCCAATGACAGACGTCTGAGTCAGTGAATCCAAGATGGAGGATGACACAGGTGTCTCCCCTTGACCACAATCTATACTTGTGTCTTTGTTCGTAAGAGTCGCACCAAATCCCATGTTCTCAATCTGTTCCTTTACCTCCTCAGATGTCACTATGTGGGGCTGAAATTGTACTACTGCCTCTTGATCGCTCAGAGACACCTTGATGTGCAGAACCCCAGGCAGAGTGCCTATCCGTCCCTCGATGGAGCGCACACAGGACTGGCATGTCATACCCTTCACCCTGATCCTCGTCAGGGACTCTGTGGCCTCCGTCTCCCCGATCTTAGTCACCTCTTCCCCAGCCACGTCCACGACGCCGTAGCCCATGGCCTGGATCTCCAGAGATAACTCCCTGGTAGAGATAGATGATGCGTTATAATCCACCTGAGCCAGGCCACTGGCCACAGAGAAGTTGACAGACACCACTCCCTTCAGGCTAGTGATGTGGCTCTCGATGGCCTGGATGGAGGTCTTGGGGGTGAGGCCAGAGAGCTGGAAAACAGCCCGGGAGAGGGCCTTAGGTTGGGGGTAGAGCTCACTCTGACTCCCAGGCTCGTAGGCCAGGTTCTCATAGGTCCGCTTCTGGGAACACCAGGCCTCACAGGGACACATCTTCTCCTTAAGAGAGGGTCAGAGAGGTAGAGGACGAGAGCAAGAGAGAGAGAACAGATTGAGATGCACATACTTGATCATGTCAGTTATATGTAGGCTCAGTGTTTTCAGAAGTCGAAGCAGCAACGTTTTTTATAGCCCTTTAAATACTGGATGCCATGAAAAGCTGATTGCAATCAGCTCCTTGAAATCTTGAGTTAGATTTGTGACCGGCCCTTAAAAAGGCTTGAAGCAGAGGACAAGTTAGGTCACCACTGCTTCACAATGAATTCTCCAGTGTCAACATCGTTAGTGGCCCACTCTGGGAACGTACAGTACTTCTGGTCATCCACTGTATGAGGATGGAGCACACAGACCAGAGACTGCTGGTGTAAAACAAAGGTGTGGAAAGACCCATGGATTACTAGAAGCTCCAGGACCACGTGACCATAAGTAACCCTGCTCACACGGTAACAATGTGACTCTGCTTAGAGTCAACGCTCATCTGGATCTGACACCCAGGCTAAGAGGAGGAGAGGAGAGGCCAGGGAGCATTCGGTGCATTGGCAGTCATTGTGAACACCACCAATGCCTTTTTGTAATATGGTAAAACTGCAGTCTACCATACAATAAGAAATAACACCACCTCACCTGATCAATATGAACTCCTGACCTTGTGTCACATGTGGGCAATACATTTTTACAATATATGTTTCATTGCTGTATATTAGCCTACATTACTGTATATTAGCTTACATTACTGTATATTAGCCTACATTACTGTATATTAGCTTACATTACTGTATATTAGCCTACATTACTGTATGTCCTGAGGGAAGCCACAGCTCACACTGTCTGTTAAACAAATACTAAGATACTCCGTTTGTTGATGGGAATGTCAACCGAGAGAGAGCTTCCTATGTACAGTAGTAACCTCAAACCAACGGGTCAAGGGATAGATGTGATATTAACACACAACATGGTCTGACTTTCGTGGCTCAAAACAATATTTTCACAGATTTCAAATACATCAACTCAGAATTTATAAATACATTCAGAATTTTTGTGAGCAGTATAACGCCATACATGTATATCTAAAATGGGAATATACATTTACATTTAAACAGTTAAGAAACCGGTCAGTTAGTGTTTCTTACCTTTAGTTCAGCCTGATTTGCTTCCCTCCCATGGTCTGCGGTTTGTCCGTCTGGTACAGCTGTCCTAACAGCGCAAGGCGACTGACATTCAACCATACAAACCTCAACCTGTCCCACTACTGACGGCTTCGAAACATATTTAGTAAGGCTACTTATCGGATTTTGCGAAAACATGGTCACTTCTCTGTGGTTCTTTATTTGTTTCTCACAACACCCAGAGAGGGCAAAAGTTCGTGGTTCACGTTTCTATTAGGCAACACGCCACTATAATGTCAGAGAGCGCAGAGTGCAGAGCTGTGCACATGATTGAAGTCCAGTCGCACTGCTTGCGGTTACCTCTGTCTCTGGCAATGCCTTTCTTTTGCGCCCAGCTCTTGGACAAATCGAATTTCATTCGTCACATGCTTCATAAACAACAGGTGTAGGTAGACTAACTGTGATATTATTACTTACGGACCCTTCCCAACAATGCAGAGAGAAATAAAAAATAGAAATAACGGTCAATTAATAACACGCAATAATACAAGTAAAAAAGCTGTGGGCACTTGAATGATCGTAACAATTCACAGTACAGCTGTGGAACCCCCACAGTAACACGGAAACCCATGACAGTGTTTCACTGGGCACTTAGTTTGGTGATTGTGTTACTGTATTGTAGTGCAGATACAGCGTGTATTGTAGATCATTTACCTGGCATCAAGAGGACGCGCGCAAAGCCCCTCCCGTTGCACTTTATACTGGAAACGAGTGCAACAACGTAGCAAACTCGGTGCTGTGTCATGTATAAGCTACAAACATGCATATATACTCCTACACTCACACCTTCAGCATAGCCTAGCCTAAACCTACTCTGTGAATTCAAAATAGCCTTTTCATAATGGTAAATGCATAAAAATAACTTGTCGTTATTTTTCAATTACACTAATACATACAGTTGTTTAATTGTCATACTATAATGTTTTAAAAAAATGTAATAAGTTAATTGCAGAAGCAGATAATATAAATATGTCTGCGATATGAGTATGACATACTATTCAACAACAATGTCACACATAATATATATTGAATAAAGGCTCTATGAAGGATATGAATGAATGTCCCGACAACCCATATGCTTGAAGTTGTCTCAAATATAGCACAACTGTCTATTGTCTATTGACCCAAGCCATTGATCAGAGTATAGAGATTTTCTGAATTTAGAAGTAGTCTGAAGCCTGATAATAACATGAACATGTAAACACATAGAGGTAACACTGTATCCAGATTACTCACATAGTTCAGGTAATTCCTCATCCACTTAGTGGGCCATGTGGATCCATACATGGTAAACTTCCAGTTGGATCAGGGGCCTTCTGCAGTCTTCTTCAGAGAACGGATCTGAAGGCAAGACAACAATGGACAACTCCAGTCCGAACAGGATGAGCCGCATGACACAAGTCACAGTTATCCAATTTTGTCTGTAATGGATGATGTCAACTCTAAACTATCACATCACTGGAATGCTGGAGTGCTTGACTTCATGGAAAGAGAAAGCTATAGTATAAACCAATAGAGTTTGATAGAGTGTGATTATAAAAGTCCACATAGTCATAGTTAGGGGGGTGTAGGTTTACCTTGGCAGCTTTTGGTGACAGTTATTAGATATTGGCGACTATGGCCTGGCTGACAATAATGGATTCATTGTGGCAGGCATTGGTGCTATTCAATCTATATTGACATATCAACAAACATTGCTCAACCCAGTGCAACCAGCTTCAATAAAATACAATACTCTTCAATGAAACAAATCTAGGTTACATTTCCCAATATATCCCAATTTTAGATGACCAATAAGCCAATAATAGGTGAATTCTCATGACTTCCATGGCAGTTGTTTAAAATGTGGATTAATTCCAAGCCAACCAAGAATATAGAAGACTCAGAGGTCACAGACCTTGACGAACAGCTCACATTCACCCTAACATTCTCCTCCGAGCCATGCATCGGTGATTTGAACAGATCCTCGGGTTTATAGGCCACACAATGAAGCCTTTGACTGACTCCTACTGAATGCTCCTTCAATTCCAAATATAAACCTGCAAGTAAAGGCTGGAGAGTTGTGGGAGAGATATAGGATGGATCTTTTGGGATTGTATCACTTATGTTGGTTACACGGAACTAAGTATTTCTGTTTTCATACTTCCATGGACCCACATGATGTATTTTTTCTGCAGTCCCATCACAATACAATTTATCTTAGATTATAGACATTTGTTTTTTCTGGTGCTTTCTTTTCTTCTTAAACAAACACCCTCCCTATTAGAACCACGGAAGCGTTCTATCACATTCTAATGAGTATTTGATCACTTTCTTTCTGGTTGCTTTTATTTTGAAACGTCAATCAAACCGGAAGTTCTCGTATACACGTGGTCTAAAGCAGAACATACACACGTAACTAAACATTGGAGTTAGCTAGCTAACTTTCTCGGGAGTTTTGTGAAATGGACTCAGCTGGTGCTATCGACAAAGTGTAAGACAGTCATCTTGACCGAAATATAAAGTAAACCAAGGACATTACAATGTTTGGATGTTTGGTTGCTGGTAGATTGGTAAGTATGGAACTTGCTAACGGCAGCAAGCTAACTTGGGACTGAAATGACAGCTAACTACACATTTGGTATGAATGAACAATGTGTTATTGTATTCCCGGCTGCTCACTGGTCATTTCTACTCGTAGGCTACATATACCCATTGATTCTTGAACAATATAGCTAGTTATAAATGCTCTATGATATGAGCTAAACAGAGACAGAGGTTTTGTGTACATTGTTTAGCTTGTACAACTTTTCTTACCGTAGTTAGCTAGTATCATAACCCAAATTGTACTCATGTTTGTTGTTTTGGGGTGTCATTCTAAACAGAAAATGTATAGCTTCAAAGTATGTTTCCTACTACCATGACAGGGTACATGGACTTGCAAGCATGGCTGTCTATGAATGTAAGAGTCCCAAAAGAGATACATCATGATGTCCCTACCAGAGGCGGGTGGGAGGAGCTATGTGGACAAGCTCATTGTAATGTGTAATGAATGGCTGGAATGGAATTCGTGGAACGGTATCAAACATATGGAAACCAAGTTTGACTCCGTTCCATTTATTCCATTCCATCCATTGAGTCCATCCTCCTACAGCTCCTCCCACCAGCCTCCACTGGTCCCTACCTACCCCAATAATCAGTTGACCAAAAAAATGGCAGGGTCAAACTGGTGAAATACAGAAACAGATTGTGCCTTTAATTAAATGAAAAGTACCTCTTGAAATAACTCCAGCTCAAGTAGAGGTTACAATTGTCTTTTAGGTCCAGACTGACGCCCAGCAGGTTGCTGGTGACAAGTTTGTCTTCAACCTACCAGACTATGAGAATGTGAACCATGTGGTGGTGTTCATGTTGGGCACAGTGCCTTTCCCTGCGGGGATGGGTGGAGCCGTCTACTTCTCCTTCCCAGACCCTGTCGGTGGGCAGGTCTGGCAGCTCCTGGGTTTCATCACCAACGACAAACCAAGTGCCATCTTTAAAATATCTCAATTAAAACCAGGTGAGTATCATTCAAATGTATTTAATAAAGTCCTTTCATTAGTAGTTGTCACAAGGTGTTTTTTCAGTATGTGTGTTTTAGTGCTGTAGTGGTAAAACAATAGGTGGGTAAACTGTGATCGCCAGTTGTGGTGGGAAAAATAACCCTTCCTCTTCTTTTAATGCATTTTTTTGCAAAAGGTGGGTAAACTGTTGAGCAAAAGTTACACATCATTGGTGTTTCTGCTGTCTTCCTATAGGTGAGGGTGGAGAGCATCCATTTGGAGTTATGACAGTACCTCGGCTTGCCTCCGTGGCCCAAGTTGGTGTGTCTATTGAGCCTTTGGAGCAGCTGGTCCAGCAGACGCCTGTATCAGGTGCCACTGTGTGCGCTGTTGACTCCTTTATGCAGGTTAGAGCATTATGGGTGCTTTGCAGTGTACATAACCAGTGAAAGTAACTGTCCTTTGATAATATGTATACGAGTCAATACTCAAGCTGCTTGGTTTGATTGCTGTGTACCAGCAACACGTGTGTATTTACAGTGCCTATGGAAAGTCTATACCTCCAACTTTTCACTTTGCTTTTAAAGTGATAGATTTCATTTAAAAAAAATTGACACAAAATACTGTCAGTGAAAATAAAATTCTACACGTGTAAAAAAAACAACAACTAAACTATAGTTGTTGCATATGTATTCACCCCTTTGTTTAGGCAAGCCTAAATTAGTCCAGAAGTCAAACTTGGTTTAACATATCACATAAGTTATATGGACTCACACGGTTTACATTGTTTTTAATGACTACACCTTCCTCTGTCCCTCATACATATTGAATTTCAAGCACAGATTAAACTACAAAGACCAAGTAGTTTTTTCGAAAGCCTCAAAGGGCAGTGATTGGGAGATGGGTAACAATAACAAATCAGACATTGAATATCTCTTTAAACATGATCAAGTTAATTATGCTGTGGATGATGTATTAAACCAGGTATTCCCAAACTGGGGTACGTACGTGCAATGCCATCGGGGGTACACCAAATAAAAATGTGATTTCACATTTTTAAAAACAGTCCATTTATATTTTCCAACAGGGCTGTACATTTGGGTGAGTTTTTTTTATCTTACCTGAGTAGCCTCTTCACTGCCAAAAAATAAAATAAACCACCTAGCGTTTAGTGAAATAACAACACTGTCTAGTAGCCTAGTAGGTAGCCTAGTCAAATAATTTACATTAGTCTCTCGCGGGAATTCCACTAATGGTCCGTATGTAGCCAAACATAGCTGCTGCTCATTCCGTTTGCTGGAAAATGGATAAATGGTCAAATTTAAAAAAGGCCCGTGTCCATAGACACATACCAGCTCTACTGTTACTACCAGCAGTACTACACCTGCCAACAACAAGTTGGTCTGCTTCCACGAGCACATCCATAGAGACACATACCAGCTCTACTGTTACTACCAGCGGTACTAAACCTGCACCTGTCAACAACAAGTTGGTCTGCTTCCACGAGCACATCCAATGCTAGCATCAGTAATTCTACATTTGTTGTTAGACCAGCTAGCATGGATGTGAATCTGATGCAGCCGAAGAGCTACTGCCCCCTTACCCGGGAAAGCACCAAGGTACTGCCCCCTTACCCGGGAAAGCACCGAACAACAGACAGGGACGTTGGACCATCGAAGAGGCGCAAATATGATGAGAACTACATTGATTTGGGGTTCACTTATATTGGGAGTAGTGCCTTTCCTCAGCCACAGTGTGTTATATGTGCAAAAGTAAACCTTCACTCTTGCGCAGACATTAGACAACAGACAGACAACAGATACCATTAATAAGGGGCCAGAAGCATCTTATATGGTGAGCTACCGAGTGGCTAGGACAGGCAAGCACCATACTATTGTGGATTACTTAATTCTTCCTGCTGCTGCAGATATGGCTGGAACAATGCTGGGGGAAAAGGCCCAAAAAACTATACAGACAATGCCTTCATCGAACAACACTTTCATGGTGCATCAGTGACATGGCAGGAGATGTTTTGAAACCATTGCTGCTTTGCATACAAGCCAGTGAATATGTGTTACAGCTGGATGAGACAACAGACGTGGCGGGCCTGGCACATGTCCGTTATATCTATGGGGGGTCAATTAAGGAAGACATCCTCTTCTGGAAACCAGGAGAGGATATTTTTAAAGTGCTGGACAGCTTTGTGACATCAAATGGACTTTGGTGGTCAAGATGTGTTGGTATCTGTACTGATGGAGAAAAAGCCATGACAGCGAGACATAGTGGAGTGGTAACGCGTGTGCAAGCAGTTGCTCCCGATGCCACTTGGGTACACTGCAGCATCTACCGAGAGGCTCTTGCTGCCAAGGGAATGCCTGACAGCTTGAAAGACGTTTTGGACACCACAGTGACAATGGTTCACTTTGTTAAAGCAAGGCCTCTGAACTCGTGTATTTTCTGCATTATGCAATGAAATGGGCAGCGACCATGGAACGCTTTTACAACATACAGAAGTGCGCTGGTTTTCAAGGGGCAAAGTATTGACATGTTTTTTGAATTGAGAGACAAGCTTAGTTATTTTCTGACCATAATATTCACTTGTCTGACTGCTAGCATGATGACGAGTTTGTCACACGACTGACCTATCTGGGTGATTTAAATCCTCGCCAGAATGATCTGAGTCTAGGATTACAGGGACTCTCCGCAACTATATTCAATGTGCGGGACAAAATTGAGTTGGATATCTTCTCTGTCTGCATTGACATGGACAACACACAGGTCTTTCCATCATTGTATGATTTGTGTGAAAATTAACTCAAGCTTCCGGACAATGTCAAATGTGATATAGCGAATCACCTGAGTGAGTTGGGTACGCAAATACACAGGTACTTTCCCCGAAACACATGACACAAACAACTGGATTCGTTATCCCTTTCATGTCCTGCCTCCAGTCCACTTACCAATATCTGAACAAGAGAGTCTCATCGAAATTGCATTCATGTGGTTCAGTGAAAATGTTATCAGAAGCCTGCGCTCAGAGTATCTTGCCCTAGCAAATCACACTGTTAAGACTCTGCCCTTTGCAACCACGTACCTATGTGAGAGTGGATTCTCGGCCCTCACTAGCATGAAAACTAAATACTGGCAGACTATGCGTGGGAAATGATTTAAGACAAACTCTCTCCAATACAACCCAACATTGCAGTTATGTCCATCCTTTCAAGCACACCCTTCTCATTAACCTGTGGTGAGTTATTCACAATTTGATATGTAAGATGGTTAAATAAAGAGCAAAATTATATTTGTGCCCTGGTCCTATAAGAGCTCTTTGTCACTTCCCATGAGCTGGGTTGTGACAACTCACACTCATTCTTATGTTTAATAAATGTATTGTATAGTGTGTGTGGCAGGCTTACAATGATGGCAAAAAACATTTGAGAGCACGCTGACCCTGGTGCTAGAGGGGGTACGCAGCTGGAGGTTGAATGTTTGAAGGGGTACGGGACTATTAAACGTTTGGGAACCACTGTATTAAACCACCCAGATACATCAAAGATGCAGTCGTCCTTCTGAACTGAGCTGCAGGACAGGAAGGAAACTGCTCAGTGACTTCACCATGAGGCCATTGCTGATTTTAAAAACCGCTACAGAGTTCAATGGCTGTGATGGGAGAGAACTGAGGATGGATCAACAACATTGTAGTGACCCCATGACCTAAATTAGAGTGAAAAGAATACAAATACACAGAAGATTCCAAAACATACATATGTATGTGACAAAGCACTAAATACTGGAAAGGAAACACTTTTTGGCAAATCTGATACATCACTGATGTGATGCCTCATCTTCCAGCATGGTGGTGGCTGCATCATGGAACGATTGACATCAGCAAAGACTGGGGAGTATTTCAGGATGAAAAGAAACAGGATGGAGCTAAGCACAGGCAAAATCCTAGAGGAAAAACTGCTTCAGTCTGCTTTATACCAGACACTGGGAGAGGAATTCACATTTCAGCAGGACAACCTGCAACACAAGGCCAAATCTACACTGGAGTTTCTTACCAAGAAGACCGTGAATGTTCCTGAGTGGCCAAGTTACAGTTGACTTAAATCTGCTAGACAATCTATGGCAAGACTTACTGTCTAGCCATGATCCCCAACACCTTGACAGAGCTTGAATTTTGAAAAGGAGCAAATATTGCACAATACAGGTGTACAAAGCTCAGACTTACCCAAGAAGACTCACAGCTGTAATCGCTGCGAAGGTGTTTCTAACTAATTAAGGTATATTGGCACTTATTTTTCATGAATCTTTAACACTTTAACACAAAATGGGAAGAAATCCAAGGGGGGGGGGGGGGGGGGTAGACTTTCTACAGGCACACTAGCATTGTGTTCATTTGTATTAGGTTGCACAAACAGTCAGTGAGCAGAACAGTTGATCATTATGACAGGGGGTATTTGAGACCATATCTAAAGGAGACTTCTCAAACATGGGTCTATTGTAGACCCACTTCCTCTCTGCTTACCTCGTGTCAAAATACATCCCCACAAGTTATTCCTTTTTTGTCCACATATGGCACATGTGCAGGACTTTTATTTTGATGTTGCTAAAGAACACCTACACACTCAGCTGACCAACTCAACTCTCTCTCCTCAGTTCACTCAGAAGATGCTGGACAGTTTGTATAATTTCTCCTCGTCTTTTGCCGTTTCCCAGTCGCAGATGACTCCAAACCCCTCAGAAATGTTCATCCCTGCCAGTTCCATCCTCAAATGGTAAAATGATTCCCTGTTGCTCATATTCAAAGTCAGACCATTTAAACACCTGCTTGAATTAACCCAATCAATTATTTTAAATTTACCTGACCCACGTTTGTGGAACCTGTGGTTATTGGGCTGGCTACAAGGAAACTAACATTTGAGGAATTTCTCAATCAGTCAGTTAAGCATGGACACTGCAAACGATCTGAATGTGCTTCCTAAATCAAAAGCATAAAGTCATGTGCTCCTCTGATATTTCTCCCCAGGTATGAGAACTTCCAGAGGCGCATGGCTCAAAACCCTAATTTCTGGAAGACTTGAGTTGTCTCAACGATACCACAGTGTTAAAAACCATGATAAAGGGGCATAGACAGAGAAGACCAAAGACTTCATTTTCTGTTCCAGAATGTCCAGGAATGGTCCTCCACAGAAGACGAAAATATTGTTTTATAGCAACAATTACTACATGTTTTGTCAAATATTAAACGTTTCTTAAAATTCTCTTTTCACCACTACTTTATTCCATACATATTTAGCTTGCCTGGAGAAGCGGATCCTAGATGCTTCATTTATTTTCATGTTGAAAACGTTCATTGCTAGTGCATGAGATGCACTTTAGGGGCAGTTAACGAAAAGGCCAACACCCAAACTGTCCCGCTACTCATGTTCTCCATGCATTCAGATGGCCTGGGCTTAGTGGACCATATATTTACTTAGAGTTTTCAAGCTTCAGTACCCCGGAATGAGACAAGAAGCCTTTAGAAAAATAGCATTTATTAAAGCCCATTAAAAAGTGAATAGTAAGCAAAGGGGAACTAAATAGCAAGAAGGGGGGGAGAAAGCTTGAAGGGCTCCAGGGTTGTAGTTTGATTCTCCACCCTTCTCCCCAAATTGCACACCTTTTCATCCCCCTCATGGATTTAATAAGGAGGGGCTGGTATAAGTATAACCCGGAGAAGGGAAACAAAAAGGGAAATAATTGGTGGGTTCCAGACACACTTTTCTGTGCAGACCTGTAGCACCGTTATGTTGGGAGTGGTTCCTGAGATGTTAAACAACACCTCCATTGGACAGATCTGATGCAGACTATACACAGAAAACGTGTACCTGGAAAATGTTTCTGGTTCTTGACAGCAAAGTGACTGGTCCGTCATAATAGAATAGGTTGCTCGTTGCCAATGTTGTCTTCATCGCAGGCGGTCCCAGCGCCAGATAGAGGCGTCGTCACAGACTGCAATCAGGATACTGCTGTCACGGCTGAAGCTGGTCTGTCTGATGGCAGAGGTGCATCTTGGGAGGGTGAGGATGGTGCACCTGAAACAGAGAGCCAGGTTAGAATGTATTTGGTGAAACAGAAAGACAGTGTCTCCGAAGATTGTTATAACTAAACTAAGAGACCACCGCCCGTCATTTCAAATGAGAACAAATGAGTCAGTGGGCAGAGCCAAGCAAGGGGCTGGGCAGGGCCAAGCAAGGGGCTGGGCAGGGCCAAGCAAGGGGCTGGGCAGGGCCAAGCATGAGCTTGCGAGATCCTATTGGCGCGTTGTAGTATATATTTGCATATCGCTGTTAGTGAACGCCTACTTTGCAATGCACATGTGCAATATCTCAATTTGCCTTTACACTCCTTTTAAACAATGCCTTTTTTTTTTTTACTTTAGCAAAGGGTAAAGTCTTTAAAATGTAGTCCACTCTGTTCGTAACAGACTGCAGCTTTGGGAACAGAACTGTATTGAGGACAAACTGTTGAAAACGACACATTTGCAGAATGTCGGACAAAATCCATCTTGCTCCAGCTTCTCCCACTGCCGGCCACTTGGCTTTCTCTCACTACCATATTTGGTAGTGAATGGAAACGCCAAGCGGATGCTTCACATTTATACATCCCCTGAAATATCTGTCTAATTATTCTGTGAGGTCTCTGTCACAGCCCTGGAATATGATACATAACAAGGAGAGTGGTGCTCTACTGGCCTTCACTTCTCTCAGGCAGTCTACCATCTAGGCATGGACCACTGCTTAGGTGAGGTGTATTGGTGGGAGGTTAACTCTTAACTTTCCGGGTCCTTTCAATTCTTTATGTTTTCAGAAGTGAACTTTTTAGCAATTTCTTTTGTAAAAAATTAAATATGGGCAAAGTAGGCAAACATGTCCTTTCTCAGCATCAGACCTGTCTAATTCTCATTTGAAACATTTTGTTTAAAACCTCTTAGATGTTAAGTCCCCTGTATGGGGGGACTGAGCGGTTCTGGACTGGTTCTGACCGACATTTTGGTGTACAAAGCCCTCTGAACGCCATAGTGTCCTGTACCTTAAAGTGGCACAAAGACCCATTTTGTCTGCTCTCTGTTTCCACTCTCTCAGTGGCGCGGACTTGTGGGGTCTGAAACGTGACACTTCATGTTCATAGGGAGTGATGTGTCACATTCTCTGGCCAATCCAGACAAAGAATCGATTTCCTCTGAACAAGTGAGCCTGAGAAATGGCATATGACAGTCTGAGTTCCGCCGTTGTGGTTTCATCTCGCTGTGAAATTCTCAGATGGATTTAGAGCTTTCAAAATAAATAAAACACTAAATCATTTCATAGAATTGAAAGACTGCGTTCTCTTGGTCACAGACAGAAGTTGTAACGAGTCTGCACCCATGTGAATGGTGTCTCTGTGCTGCTCAGTGGACATTTAGATTATATTTATTTCACTGTTAAGAAATGGGAAATCTTATACTAAGTCGTTTAGAATTTGTTTGTTCATATTTGTACCATGTACTTGTGTTCTAAAAAGAGAGTACACCTCGGAAAGTTATAACAACATTTACCAGAAAGGCTAGTTCCAGACCTTTCTAAACTATACAACATTACCAGTTACTGTTTATGACCATGAAAAATGATTAGGTTTGGATATGTCTATTTAGGCAAAAATACAAATGTTACCCTATATAATTAGGATAAATGACAGATTGTTAACATAATGTATTGATGATCTTTCACAAAGTAGTTTGTGAAAGTAACTAGTTTCAAAATAAACGTTATTTAGTGTAGCTTAACTTCTTCCAGTGTGAAGTAATTGGTAGCTTGGTCAACTAAATCTTCTGAGTAGCTTCCCCAACACCTCCACACATACAGTTTCCCTACGGACTCTTACTTTGCTTTGTGGGGGTCCTCTACCTCAAGGTCCCACATGTACAGTTTCCCTACAGACTCTTACTTTGCTTTGTGGGGGTCCTCTACCTCAAGGTCCCACACGTACAGTTTCCCTACAGACTCTTACTTTGCTTTGTGGGGGTCCTCTACCTCAAGGTCCCACACGTACAGTTTCCCTACAGACTCTTACTTTGCTTTGTGGGGGTCCTCTACCTCAAGGTCCCACACGTACAGTTTCCCCACTTGGTTTCCCAGAGCCAACATCTGTAGGACAAGACACGTGTTACTTCAATAGTCAAACAACTTCCTACGTGGAGACAATACTATACTTTCTGTTTAATGTTAAACAACAAACTTGCATCTATTTAGTTAGAAAGTTCCGACACCAAACCACTGTTTGCTTACAATACTGGAATGAACAGTAGCAGATAAGGGATTCCACAAAGCCACAGACAACGGAAGGGGAAATATCATCTCTACCTTCTGCCAGAAGTCCATGGAGAAACGCATGTACCAGATGTCACACTGGCTGTAGTCGAAGCGACCCAGGATTGTCACGTTGGACTCGTTTGGTTTGATGCGGTCAATATCGTCCTCCATCTTCCCTGGTTTCCAACACACAATAGCGTTCTCACACGACTGGTCAGGTCAGGGGAGGAACAGACCAAAGGAGTCGGGTTATGAGGGTCACAATGGGATCCACAACCTAATAACAGAATGTTTGAACAAAAAGATTCTCACAGTCTTACCTTGGATAAAATCAGATCTCCCAGCCAGCGTACGCAGTCCACATAATTCCTGTGGATGTCTCTGGTAGAGAAGTCAGGGAAGTGGATCTTCTGAGAGACCCATGGCCTGTAAGAAGACAGAATCATCGGTTAAAGGAGCAAACATTTTCAAGTTGAAAATCAACAGTTCGGGGCATCAGGTAGCCTAGTGGCTAGAGCGTTGGGCCAGTAACTGAAAGGGTGCTAGATCGAATCCCCGAGTTGACAAGGTAAGAATCTGTCGTTCTGCCCCTGAACAAGGCAGTTAACCCGCTGTTCCTACACAGTCATTGTAAATAAGAATTTGTTCTTAACTGACTTGCCTAGTTAAATAAAGGTTAAATGAAAGATGTGAGATTCTGACTGTATCCTGGCAACACTGTACTATTTTCCTAATATGCAATTGTTCAGCCCTGTTATTTGAACGCGCTGTGTTGTGTATAAAAGTCTGCTGAATGACTGAAATATATAAATGGGAATACACGTACGTTTGTTGCCCACAACCAATATGTTCACCTGTTTGTCTTGGAAGGGTTGTATTCATAGGACCCGTGAATGGCTTTCTGCATCCTCTCTGAGTTGATCGTCCAGAGCTTCAGAGAGTGGTCCATTCCACACGACATGATCTTCTCACCTAGCAGGTCAAAGTCCTGGCGCAGAGACATTTTTCATTATTATATCATTCATCTCTCATTTCCTTTTTGTGTGATCCATATTGTATTGCCATTTTCAATGGTCACATACACATAGAAATCCCTGACTCCTATTGATCAAGAAAGCCAATAAGAGATGGTCGTGTCGTGTACTCACTGCACTGAGGACCTCATCTCTATGTCCCTCTACACCTCCAAAGATGGCCACCAGTGTGTCTGTTTGGATGTTCCACAGACGAAGGGCGTGGTCTAAAGGCAAAACACAAAGCTGATGAGATATTCACACAGTCCATTTTATGTCAAGTCATTCTGTTAATGATGTAAATACATACAGATTATAAATCATTCCTAAATGTAAATCGTTTAGTTCTCAAAAAGTCAGGTCAGTCGAGAAAATATGAAGTCCTAGCTATGGTGTCTAGTTGTTCTACCTTTGCTGACGGATAGCAGGAGGTTGGGGTCTCTGGGGTGGAACTTGAGCTCGTTGATGGCGTTCCCGTGACCAACATAGTGCTGCATTAAAAAACAACAAAACTATTCAGAGATGGCACAACTAATCCCTCCCTTATGCAGAAATGTAAATTCCATCCCTGGTGTATCGGATACAACTACTTGGAAATTGACCCACCTTGATACACTGCATGGTGATGTGGTTGATCACCCGAATGATGCCACGTGACCCCGCCACGGCCAGGAGGGGATGGCTTGTACTGGTGTCAAAGGTCCAGGCGCAGGTGTAGAAGTTCTCATCTGCATCGGCATCCACGTATGACTGCAGGAGTCGGATCTCTCCTTGGGAATGGCACTCGTACAGGGTTACCTGGTAAATTAAGGACATCACATAGTCAGCAGTGACAGGTGGCACATGAGTCTGTATTTTACATGTGTTGGCTATTACACTTTCCACATGGTTTATGTGATGCCAAAGATACTTACTCTGTTGCTCCCAACTGTAGCAAACACCAGTGGGTCTCCTTCTTTACTGTGCCAGTTGAACTGGACCCCAAATAATGGCTGGCCATGGTCCTCCTGTGTAAAGAACAAGTTAATTATGAGTTGAGCTCATGGTCAAGGTGATGAGGTGGCCCTGCGACTTCAAAATCAGTGTTAACCTCGGCCCAAGTGGGAATTCCCTCTTGGTCTAATGGTCAAGACATTGGTTTCTGCTGTGGGAGACCTGGGTTCAGAGCCCACCCGTAACATTAGAACATCTTCATTCAGCTGTTTACAACTCACACAGTATCATATAAACAGCACAGTTCACACATACTTATAACAGGCATGCCAAGTCCAAGGTTGAGATTATGACATTTCTGGAATCAAAAGTAGGCCTATTGATAAGATGTGACATGTCTGCAGTTGGAAATGATTGGAAATATTATTGATAAGATGGGCTCACCCTGAGGCTGTTGACGCACTTGAAGGAATATTTGCACTTCTTTGATTTCCACTTGCCCTTGCCCCAGCTCTTCCTGCCTGGAGCGTTGGCTGTGTTGGTGGGTGTGTCTGGACGCTCCACATTGGTCCCACTCTCAACGCTGACAGCATCATCCTACAAACACAAATTATAGCAACATGAGATGGTTGTGGTTGATGCGTTTGCAACCTGCAATGGATGTTCTGCACCCCCTGTTTTCGACTACACTGGTGTCAGAAGTGGGATGGCCTACCATGAGGGGCTTGAGATAGACTAGAAAAACTAAACTGACAACTGGCTGATGATTATCTACTTGGACAATACCAGAAGGGTCCATAGCTTGATAGCTAACACTACCTAGAGAGCATAACTAGCCAGCTAGCTATTTTAGGTGGAGGCCCTTTGCAGTGTTGCCTCGAATCCCTTGCTCGTTGAATGATAATTTTCTTATTTCCTGTTCTGGAATGTTTGAAAGGGAAATAACCACAACTAACGTTAACTAGGTATCTATAGCTAAAGAAATAAAAATCTAGGCCTAGTTGAAACAAAGGGAAAGGCCCAGCTATCATCACGAACTCCAAAATCAACTACCAGTCGCTTGCTAGTTAGCTTGCTAGCTATGAAAAGTTAGGCTAACATTAGCTACTTAGCTAGCTAACCATATTTCATGTCCGCGCCGATACAAACAGAACAAAACCGAATTTACATTCTCATCTGCAGAGAGATCGGGATTACTGTTTTCATCACTGCTCAGCTTCTGCTTTTTTGTCGGCATCTCCTTTCCCGCTTCGGTAGGGGTCTCGGACATGTTCTCCCTCCTCATCTTCTGTGCTTCTCAGATTCAATCATAGCGCGACCGCGGAGAATAACTTCCGGGTCTTTTATGTCCTTTGGTCTTCACAATAAAAGTCCTAGTCAAGCCAGAGACTGAAGAGGAGGCAAGATACCCCGCTCTTCGTTTTTTCCTAGTTCAATAAAAGCAAATTAACTAAGTAAACCAGACCCACCTGCTATTGCATTGGTGTCTATGGGAGACACCCGTTAATTAAGTAGACCGGAACCAAGTGACCATACATACATGGTCACTGTGTTGGGGCGACAGGTAGCCTTGATTTAGCCCACTGCAGTACAATGTTAAACAAGTTAACATTCACAAGGCTGCAGGGCTAGACGGATTACCAGGACACATACTTCACTGACATTTTCAACCTCTGTCTGACCCCGTTTGTATTAAATCAAATCAAAATGTATTTGTCACATACACGTGTTTAGCAGATGTTATTGCGGGTGTAGCGAAACGCTTGTGTTTCTAGCTCTAACAGTGCAGTAATATCTAACAAGTAATATCTAACAATAACAGGATCTAAAGTAAAGGAATGGAATTAAGAATATATAAATATTTGGACAAGCAATGTCAGAGCGGCATAGACTAAGATACAGTAGAATAGGGTAGAATACAGTATATACATATGAGATGAGTAATGCAAGATATGTAAACATTATTAATGTGACAAGTGTTCCATTATTAAAGTGGCCAGTGATTTCAAGTCTATGTATATAGGGCAGCAGCCTCTAATGTGCTAGTGATTGCTGTTTAACAGTCTGATTGCCTTGAGATAGAAGCTGTTTTTCAGTCTCTCGTTCTCAGCTTTGATGCACCTGTACTGACCTCGCCTTCTGGATGATAGCGGTGTGAACAGGCAGTGGCTCGGTTGGTTGTTGTCCTTGATTATCTTTTTTGGCCTTCCTATGACATCGGGTGCTGTAGGTGTCCTGGAGAGCAGGTAGCTTCCCCCGGTGATGTGTTGGACAGACTGCACCACCCTCTGGAGAGCCCTGCGGTTGCGGGCAGTGCAGTTGCCAAAGCAGGCGGCGATACAGCCAGACAGGATGCTCTCAATTGTGCATCTGTAAAAGTTTGTGAGGGTTTTACGTACACGTTTCAAGCAAACCACCATAGTCCCTGTGCCTAAGAACACCAGGCCCGTAGCACTCACATCCGTAGCCCTGAAATGCTTTGAAAGGCTGGTCATGGCCCATATCAATACCACCATCCAGGAAACCCTGGACTCACTCCAATTCACATACCGCCCCAACAGATCC
This sequence comes from Oncorhynchus mykiss, assembly GCF_013265735.2. Taxonomy (NCBI): domain Eukaryota; kingdom Metazoa; phylum Chordata; class Actinopteri; order Salmoniformes; family Salmonidae; genus Oncorhynchus; species Oncorhynchus mykiss. The sequence continues at coordinate 12,274,050 of NC_048582.1, read as the reverse complement.
ACAGATAACGCAATCTCTATTGCACTCCACACTGCCCTTTCCCACTTGGACAAAAGGAACACCTACGTGAGAATGCTGTTTATTGACAACAGCTCAGCGTTCAACACCATATTTCCCTCCTAGCTCACCACTAAACTAAGGACCCTGGGACTGAACACCTGCCTCTGCAACTGGATGCTGGTCTTCCTGACGGGTCGCCCCCAGGATGTGAGGGTAGGCAACAATACATCCACCACACTGACTCTCAACACGAGGGTCTGGGGTGCGTGCTCAGTCGCCTCCTGTAATCCCTGTTCATCCATGACTGTGTGGCCGTGCATAACTCCAACACCATCATTAAGATTGCCGACGACGCAACGGTGGTAGGTCTAATCACCGACGACGGTGAGACAGCCTATAGGGAGGTGGTCAGAGACCTGGCAATGTGGGCAAGACAAAGGAGCTTATCGTGGACTACATGAAATTAAGGGCCGAACACGCCCCATTCACATCGACGGGGCTGTAGTGGAGCGGGTCGAGAGCTTCAAGTTCCTCGGTGTCCACATCACTAAGGACCTATCATGGTCCAAACACACCAACACAGTTGTGAAGAGGCCACAACAATGCCTCTTCCCCCTCAGGAGGCCGAAAATATTTGGCATGGGCCCTCAGATCCTTAAAGAGGATCTGAGGGCATCTTGACTGGCTGCATCCCCTCTTGTTATAGCAACTGCTCGGCATCCGACTGCAAGGCACTACAGAGGGAAGTGCATAAGGCCCAGTACCTCACTGGGGCCGAACTCCCTGCCATCCTGGACCTCTATACCAGGCGGTGTCAGAGGAAGGCCCTAGTAATAGTCAAAGACTCCAACCACCTAAGGTATAGACTGTTCTCTCTACTACCACACGGCAAGCGGTAGCGGAGCGCCAAGTCTGACCAAAAGGCTCCTGAACAGCTTCTACCCCCAAGCCATACGACTGCTGAACAGTTAATCAAATGGCTTCCCAGACTATTTACATTGACCCCTTCGTTATTTATTTATTTATCTTAATTGTTTTGCACTGACTCCCTTGCACTGGCTCTACGCACACTCACTATACTCTACCCACATGTTCACATACTAGACTGACACTCCAACTCACTCACACACACACACACACACACACACACACACACACACACACATGCATTTTGACGCCACACACACATAGACATAGTGTGTGTGTGTGTGTGTGTGAGTGAGTTGGAGTGTCAGTCTAGTATGTGAACATGTGGGTAGAGTATAGTGAGTGTGCGTAGAGCCAGTGCAAGGGAGTCAGTGCAAAACAATTCACGTTCACACTTCACATATGCTGCTGCTACTGTTTACTGTTTATATATCCCAATTGCCTAGTCACTTTTACCCTTACCCACAGGTACATACTGTATTACCTCATTTCCCTCAACTACCTCGTACCCCGGCACATTGACTCCATACTGGTACTCCTTGTATACAGCCTCAATATTGTTTTACTCTTTCCTTTTTTATTTAGCAAAAATGTGTCTTACTTTTTATCTGCACGGTTGGGAATGGACTCGTAAGTAAGCATTTCACTGTAAAGTCTACACCTGTTGTATTCGGTGCATGTGACCAATACAATTGTATTTAAGTTGAACTGACCATTTTTTCAATGGTTTCTTTGGTCTAGCCTACATGCTTGTGATACACTTGTTGGATACACTGGTGTCAGAGGTGGGATGGTGACTTTGATCCCACTTCTGTGAAAATGGACAATAAAGATTGTTTTCTTTGCTCTGTTCCGGTATAGGCTACTTTTGTAGAACGTCCTCGGGCAGATCTGGAACGCGCCCAATGCGTAATTCAAGTAGGCTGCAAGCGCACTCGCTTTTGTGCGCTTCTGAAGGTACAGTAGTCACATGATCCAAACGGGAACAAACTCCATTAGAACTCTTGATAGTGCATACATAGTGATCTAGCTCTGAGCGCAACATGATCATCGACAGAATTATCGAGAACGGCCTGAATCTTGTGCATCCAGGGACTGTTGTAACGAGCCCCGTGTATTTGGGGTCTTTTTACCAGGATACCTCACCTGCAACGGAGATCAACAACTCTCTCTGTGCGCCAAACGAGTTTGATGGCTGGGGTAAGGTTGGGAGCCCGACTCCGCCAACTGCAGACAGTGCCACGAACGGTAAAATAAAACCCTCACTTTTAGAAATCAATATACATATTTGTAATTGTTGTTATTTTTCCTCTAAGCAGACTATTGTGTTAATAATGATAGGCTGGCTACTTTATATTATCAAAAAATAATTATTGTAGTTAATGGTTACTTCCTTATTAACCTACTTCTGGAACACCGGAAAGAACATTGCGTTAGTGACACGGAGGATTACTGATCATGGGCAGTGGTGTAAAAATTACCCAATTGTCATACTTGTGTAAAAGTAAAGATACCTTCATAGAAAATTCACTCAAGAAAAGTCAGTCACCCAGTAAAATCCTATTTGAGTAAAAGTTTTAAAGTATATGGTTTTAAATATACTTAAGTTTCAAAAGGAAATGCAATTGCTAAAATATAGTTAAGTATAAATCATTTCAAATTCCTTATATTAAGCAAACCAGATGGCACCACTTTTTTGTTTTTTTAAATGTACGGATAGCCAGGGGCACGCTCCCACATAGACATCATTTAGATCAGAGGCGGTAGGGATGACTAGGGATGTTCTCTTGAGAAGTGTGTGAATTAGACCATTTTCCTGTCCTGCTAAGCATTCCAAATGTAACGAGTACATTTTGTTGTCAGGGAAAATGTATGGAGTAAAAAGTACATCATTTTCTTTAGGAATGTGGTAAAGTAAAAGTTGTCAAAAAATATTAAAAGTACAGATACCCCCAAAAACTACTTAAGTGGTTTTAAGCATTTTTACTTAAGCACTTTACACCACTGATCATGGTTAGACCCAACATCATATTTAGACCTATAATAGCACTGTACAATGGAAGAGCAAGGTAGATAGATACATTATGCTATTTGAATGGCAGAGGAAAGTGAACAGTTACTGTCATTTGGTGAAGGTTGTAGATAACAGTGTGAATTTGGCATGAGCTCTGCTAGCTGTGGAAATAGGGGAAGTGTGAGGTCGCGTTCCAGGTCGTCTTGCCCATTTTAGAATGTTTATTCATACACTGCAGTATGAAGGTTGTGTTTCTGAGTTGTTTAGAATACCTGAGATTCTGATGTTGATAAAGCCTGACTTCTGAGACAGTTCTCCAGACATAATGAGATTTAATCATCTGTGCAGATCAAGCAACTTCAACAACTATATGGACATGCCTCTTTTTGTAGCTTCCACGCCCCATTGAATAACATTGAGTGTTTGAGCTCCTGTGCTTGAACTTGGCAGGCAGAGTTCCCAGGAACTGTATTACTGTATCCTACCACTATAGATATATCATACATCAATGGCTTTTTGCAAAATGAGCATTTTATGAATTGCTGAGTGTACCTTTAATTCAACACAACCACTTTTGCCTCAATAGCAAACTGATCAAAGTTAGTGTTTATTTCAAACTTGTCTTGGGATCAAAGATTCTCATCGGTCCTATTTATACCTGTTGCAGAGTGTTGCATGAGTGAGGTGCGGTCTTTTGGCCGTTTCCAAGGTGTGCGGGTGAAGAATACAGTGAAAGAACTCATCATGCAGAAGCGCCTTAGCAACCAAAATGTACAGGTAAATTAAATTATGTTATGTTATTGTTCGGCTAGTTTGTGTAAATATTATGTTTAGCTTGCACATATTTAGCTTACATCTGTCCATATTTTCATGATCTCTGTTTTTCTTCATGTCCAGCAACACTCTGAGGGAGAATACACAGGTAATATTAACGTTTTATCAACACACATTATCCAGAAATACTGTAGATACTGTACATTATAATATCATGTGCAAATGGTTTTTTTTGTTCGTTATCGTGTAGAGTTGACCTCCCTTCTTCAAGGGCATAAGAGGACTGCGGACTTCAGCTTGATAACCCATTCACCTGCTAAAAGACTTGCTACTGCAAAGGCAATCCTGGTAATTGTATGCTTTGGGTTATAATGTTATTTTAATTGAGTCTCCTTTAACTTTTCCCACGGTTCTTGGTGTTCAGGCTAGGGTTGGTTTCATAGACCCAGGTTAAATACATCCAGGGATATTCCTCTGGTTTAGCTAATGAAGAACTAGTGAAAACCACAAACTCTCATGCAGGTCACATTGTTATAGCTACAAACTATATTGTGTGATATGACCGACCACTTCAATAGCCCAATTCCATTTCTCCTTTTCTGTGTAGTCTGATGTCACTTCACTTGCTTAGTTCCCTTCCGGGAAAATCCCAGTGAGACTGAGTTACCGCCTCCACCCTGAGGGCAATTCCAGAACTCAAAATTAGGAATACAGTTTGGCAATGTTATCATGCATATAGATTATTAGGTTTTGCATGTGTGTCTCATATAAACTCTGTTGTTTTGGAGTGGAAGGAACACAACTACAAATATCTTTCTTCCTTATTGTTTACCTTTCATGACAGGAAATGTACTTAAAGCAGCAATCCCAATCATTGGTTGAAACAATAACAAAGCGTTCTCGTTCTAAACCTCAGGGATTGGGCTGGAGAAATGTAACCACTCTCAAATGTATAGACTGAGCTATGGATGTAAGGACTGACCATCCATGATATCAAAATGATAGTTTAACCATGCTGTATCACATCCGGACGTAATCGGGAGTCCCATAGGGCTGCACACTATTGGCCCAGTGTTGTCCAAGTTTGGCCGGTGTAGGCCGTCATTGTAAATAAGAATTTGTTCTTATCTGACTTGCCTAATTAAATATAAAACATTTTTTAAAAATAATCAATGGGTACAAACAGTTCATTTACAAGTCCAAAAGTGGACGTATCATCTGCAGATTATCCCTTTTTAGTATTTATCATCCACTTCTGTTCCAGAGTCTGAGCCCTCCAGAGGGAAGCACACTGGACATTGACTTCATGGAACTTGGATATGAGTCCATGAAATCAGAGACCTCCCCACAAGAGACCCTCCCTGACTACTTCAGCCACATCGACTATCAGTCCCTCTACCCTCAAACCCACATGCCACAAGCAATGGGAAACTCCTATGTCCCCCAGCATTTCATAGCCCCGCTAACCCAAAAGGGTGTTTGGCCATTGGCTCAGTTTGCTGAAGGGGAGCCGACGTCCTTCTTTCAATGGCAGATACGACAGGAAGAGGAGAAGTTGGCGGGGCTCACCCCCGAGATGCTCACAAGCCAGGATAATGATGGAGACACGTCAGTTTGTGTAGTATTCATCAACCCCTTGTATACATTTGCCTTTTGTAGATCTAAGCAACTATGCATACTCGACTCAGTTAATTTTCTAACCCAGTGGCCTCCAACTCTGGTCCTGGGGAGGTACGGGTGTGCAGGGTTTTGTTCCAGCCTAGCACAGTGTTTGAACACAAACCTGCCACACCCTGTAGCTCTCCAGGAACAAGGATGTTAGTGACACTGTTCTAATCCATCATGTGACCTATGCTTGCCAGACATTTATACTCTTAGAAAGAAGCTGCTATCTAGAACCTAAAAGGGTTCTTCGGTTGTCCCAATAGGATAACCCTTTGATGAACCCCTTTTGGTTCCATATAGAACACTTTTGGTTCCAAGTAGAACCATTTGGGGTTCAATGTAGAACCCTTTCCACAGAGGGTTCTATATGGAACCAAAGGGAGTTCTCCTATGGGGAGAGCCGAAGAACCCCTTTGGAACCCTTTTATCTTAGTGTAGATTTTTTTTTATCTCTGTGTTGCCAGATTCTTGCACATAGCTGTGGCACAGGGCAGAAGGGCTCTAGCTTATGTGCTGGCCAGCAAGATGGCTACTGTCGGCATGCTGGATATGAAGGAGCACAATGGCCAGGTAAGGATTTACATTCTCACGCCCAATTCTAAATGGACCCCTAGCCCCAGAGACTTCTGCCACACACACACACACACCACACACACACACACACACACTAGTGCCTAGGAGCTAGTGGCTATGGGTTGATTTGGAATTGGTCACAAGGGCGCAGTTATGATTACAACTGGGATATCATCTGAAAAGGAGGATTTTCAACATTTGATCTTTTTTGTCTTTTGTTTTGTACCCAGAGTGCCCTTCAATTGAGCGTTGCAGCCAATCAACATCTGATAGTGCAGGACCTGTTGGCCCAGGGGGCTCAGATCAACACCACTGACTGCTGGGGCCGCACCCCTCTGCATGTGTGTGCAGAGAAGGGCCACGCTCTCACTCTCCAGGTCTTTGACTTTCCCACTGTGGCACATACTAAGAGTGTGATATGAATAGGGGCTCTGGATTTAATCTGACCACGTCATGTTCTGACCTTATAACTTGTATTTCACAACTTTTGTTTGAGGCATCACTGCAGCCAGTCAACCTTAGCAGTTAGATAACCCAGTGCTCCTCAGTGGCACAGCGGTCTAAGGCACTGCATCTCAGTGCTAGAGGTGTCACTACAGACCCTGGTTTGATCCCAGGCTGTATCACAACCGGCCGTGATCGGGAGTCCTATAGGGCGGCGCACAATTGGCCCAGCATCATCCGGGTTAGGGGAGTTTTTTTCCGGGGTAGGCCGTCATTATAAAATAAGAATTTGTTCTTTAACTGACTTTCCTAGTTAAATAAAATAAATACAAATTAAAGATAGTCAGGGAAGTGTCATGCACATAGACCAGTGTAAGCAATACAGTGACTAAGGTCTGGTTTCAGTGATGGACTCTTTTGGTATAGAGGAACTGCCTACGTCACTACTTTATCAGCTTGAATAAAATACTAAATAGTAGCTAGCAATATGGAGATCAGAGGTTATTTTTAATGAGTGCATTTCACAAGTGGCTAGTTTGCATCAACTACCTGAACTAAAACAACTGCAAAGGTTGTGCCTGCAAACTTTGGTTTTTGAATCACGTTGTTCTGGCATGTCTGCCTCTGGATTTGTGTGGCAAAACCCCAGATGTATTTTTCCCTTATCAATGTAGGCAGTGACTTAGTTCCTCTTTGTCAGAAGAGTCCATCATTGAAACCACATCCTACTCACTGTGTTGCCTAGGGTATACCTCATCATACAGAGACTATGGTATGAAAGGTTTGAATAAAGGTCTGAAAACATGATGATTGTTGAACACAATCTCTGTTATTATTATTATTATAATACATAAGGTTTGGCAACTTTAATCAACGTCTTGGCACTAGAGGAAGGAAATAGTGGTTGGAAGAGAAGTCAGGGAAAACACTGAGCCGTAGGGATGTGAGTTCTCTCTTTTAATAACACTGGTTGCCAATCACAGCAAACAAAGTTAACGTTTTTACCAGGAGCCTTGTGTTTGTTAATGTATGAATGGAAAAGCTAGGTTTATGATCGCCTGAACAACGATCCTTTTATGTCTTTACCAGATGATTTGAACATAGTCTGATACAGTATGTCATCTGCACTGTGCAAACTTGGTTTTCAGGGTATTTTACCCCTGCTAGTTTCAAGAAGTAAAACCACAGGTTGGTTGTCAATGGTCGATTTGTTCTAGGCTTCCAGTATATGGAAATAAGGCGGGGTGATTTTCCCCCCTGCACGCTCTTGCCCAAATGGAACAAAAAAAAGTGTAGAGAACTCTGGTGCTGTATGCACAATCAGAAGAGATCTGTCAGCAACTTGCTGATGCCATTTTGATAAGAATCTATGCAAATTTGGCTCATGACTCAATGAATGGATTTATAGGTTTCACTGAAACGTTGCCATCTTAATTATCTGTGATACACTGTGCCCTTTTCAGTGATTTTATCTTTCAATTGGAATTTTGTCTCACTGTGTTTGATGTTCCTCCTGACTTGGAATGTTGGAATGTTTTTTTGTCCCATAGCAACAGTTGTTCTGTATCGGGTTAGATCACAGGCAGTGACTTCCTCATCAGCTCATAACATATATAACAGCCAGCCAATCACAGAGCATTTCCTCAAAACAACACTGGGACAAAATCCCCCTTTCTTTGAAAAACTGGTTTAACAACAGATGTGCTTCTGATAAAAGGTCACGGCAAATGCACTCCCAGCCTATCAAACATTAACCGTCAACAGAACATGGCACGCTAAACCTCCCAATCATTAACGCCTATTAATCTGTTACTCAACTGGTCCTGGATGATTCTCACAACAGTTCTTGTTGTCGGATACTATTCATTAAGGAAGAACAGGCGCTGCTGATGAATGGCTGGCATATACTATCTCTTTTAGATCTCTAGAACTAAACATTGACACTATCGTCGTTAGCGATGACATGTTTTACCATGACTAGCTAATTCCACAGTTGTACCTTAACACAAGTGTGTGTGTGTGTGTGTGTGTTTTAAATTGAAATCAAAAGTTCTTCCTGTTATACCCATCTGCCCTTTATCCCCCTGTTTAACATTTTCCTTCACACTCTCTCTCTTCCCGTAGACCATCCATAGAGCTCTGAAGGGTAAAGGGCAGGAGCTTAGTGTGGAAGAAGTCAACTATGATGGTGAGTCAGAGTTGCTCAGAACTATGACCTGTCAGGATTGCTCATAATCCTCTATACAATAAAACAGGTGAGGCAACCTGTGTCTCAACCCAAGGCTGAGTCGCAAACTACGACAGTCAACATTATTTAACCGTCATAACGGCAAAATAAATACTACCTCCCCAATGCCTCAACCTGCTTTTCTCTCCAGGCCTAACTCCACTTCAGACAGCGGTCCGGTCTCACAATGCGGTTGTCCAGGAGTTGGGCCGTATGGCGGCGACCCCCCAGTCCCCTGGGGAGGTGGAGTTGATGCAGAGAAGGAAGCTACTGAGGCAGTGTGTCAACACACTGCTCCTCATGGGAGCCTCCTGTGCAACTAAGGTGAGTTTGAGTAGCCTGGCCCCAAATCTGTCTGATGCCTTGTCAACTCCAACCTTGCCAACTCCTACGGTCATTGGAGTTGGCAAGGCATCATAAACAGATCTGAAACCAGGCTAGAGGTTGAGAATCTTTTCATTTATAATTTTTGCGTATCATTCTTTGGCAGCATAGCCCATTCCATACAGTCTGACCGTACTTGTGTCTTTTTCCAACAGGATCATAAAAGTGGCCGCACCTCCCTGCACATGGCTTCTCAGGAGGCCAATGTGGAGCTTTTACGCATCTTCCTCGACCAGCCAGACTCTCTGTCTATCGTCAATGTCAAGGTGAGATACTACTACAGTACCTAATGTCAAGGTGAGATACTACTACAGTACCTAATGTCAAGGTGAGATACTGCTACAGTACCTAATGTCAAGGTGAGATACTGCTACAGTACCTAATGTCAAGGTGAGATACTGCTACAGTACCTAATGTCAAGGTGAGATACTACTACAGTACCTAATGTCAAGGTGAGATACTACTACAGTACCTAATGTCAAGGTGAGATACTACTACAGTACCTAATGTCAAGGTGAGATACTACTACAGTACCTAATGTCAAGGTGAGATACTGCTACAGTACCTAATGTCAAGGTGAGATACTACTACAGTACCTAATGTCAAGGTGAGATACTACTACAGTACCTAATGTCAAGGTGAGATACTGCTACAGTACCTAATGTCAAGGTGAGATACTACTACAGTACCTAATGTCAAGGTGAGATACTACTACAGTACCTAATGTCAAGGTGAGATACTGCTACAGTACCTAATGTCAAGGTGAGATACTACTACAGTACCTAATGTCAAGGTGAGATACTACTACAGTACCTAATGTCAAGGTGAGATACTACTACAGTACCTAATGTCAAGGTGAGATACTGCTACAGTACCTAATGTCAAGGTGAGATACTGCTACAGTACCTAATGTCAAGGTGAGATACTACTACAGTACCTAATGTCAAGGTGAGATACTGCTACAGTACCTAATGTCAAGGTGAGATACTACTACAGTACCTAATGTCAAGGTGAGATACTACTACAGTACCTAATGTCAAGGTGAGATACTGCTACAGTACCTAATGTCAAGGTGAGATACTACTACAGTACCTAATGTCAAGGTGAGATACTACTACAGTACCTAATGTCAAGGTGAGATACTGCTACAGTACCTAATGTCAAGGTGAGATACTACTACAGTACCTAATGTCAAGGTGAGATACTACTACAGTACCTAATGTCAAGGTGAGATACTACTACAGTACCTAATGTCAAGGTGAGATACTGCTACAGTACCTAATGTCAAGGTGAGATACTGCTACAGTACCTAATGTCAAGGTGAGATACTACTACAGTACCTAATGTCAAGGTGAGATACTGCTACAGTACCTAATGTCAAGGTGAGATACTACTACAGTACCTAATGTCAAGGTGAGATACTACTACAGTACCTAATGTCAAGGTGAGATACTGCTACAGTACCTAATGTCAAGGTGAGATACTACTACAGTACCTAATGTCAAGGTGAGATACTACTACAGTACCTAATGTCAAGGTGAGATACTGCTACAGTACCTAATGTCAAGGTGAGATACTACTACAGTACCTAATGTCAAGGTGAGATACTACTACAGTACCTAATGTCAAGGTGAGATACTACTACAGTACCTAATGTCAAGGTGAGATACTGCTACAGTACCTAATGTCAAGGTGAGATACTGCTACAGTACCTAATGTCAAGGTGAGATACTACTACAGTACCTAATGTCAAGGTGAGATACTACTACAGTACCTAATGTCAAGGTGAGATACTGCTACAGTACCTAATGTCAAGGTGAGATACTACTACAGTACCTAATGTCAAGGTGAGATACTACTACAGTACCTAATGTCAAGGTGAGATACTACTACAGTACCTAATGTCAAGGTGAGATACTACTACAGTACCTAATGTCAAGGTGAGGTCTCGCCTCTCTCTGGAAAACAAACGTACATGATAACAAATCGGCGTTCTGGCTCAAATTCTGAGCTGACAAACAGTGTTCCCATTGTTCATTGTTTTTTGGTCATCAGGAGGTAAGTTAACTAAACCCTCTAACATGAGTTCTGTCTACCAGGCATTCAGTGGAAACACAGCACTGCACTTTGCCAGTTCTGTGCATGGTCGCCTGACTCAGGTAGATGCTGTGAAACTGCTGATGAGGAGAGGGGCCGACCCCAGCTCCAAGAACCTGGAGAATGAGCAGCCTGCCCAGCTGGTGGCTGAAGGGCCCGTCGGAGACCAGGTGAATAATGCCCCAAAATGGTTCTTCGGGTGTCCCCCTTCTGTAGAAATGACTCTACGCGGAACCCAAAAAGGTTCTACCTGGAACTAAAAAGGTTCAAACATGGAACCAAAAAGGGTTCTTCAAATGGTTTTCGTATGGGGACAGCCGAAGAACCTTTTTTAGGTTCTAGATAGAAAAAAATACTAAGTGTGTAAGCACATCCATAAATCAGGTACAAAAAGTACAGCATGGTTGTACATTGATGCCATTGCCTGGAAAAATATAAGATACCAGCACACGGTTGAATCCTCCCTCTGTGGGAGCATTTAAGTGTTCTTGTATCTATCTGTCAGGTGAATATTCCCATGTCGTTGTTTTACTATCATGTAATCATTATTTAACCAGGCAAGTCGACTGAGAACCTTTTATCAATTACTATTAAGGTCTGTCTGAGACGCAAACACAGAGACGCAGTAAAAACACAACAGGAAGAACACACAAGTTCACGTGTTCGACTGGCAGACATTCAAAACACACACACTTCAACAAGATGGGACTGTATTGTAATAATGTGCCTCTGGTTGTTTCTCTTAGGTGCGGCGTATCCTGAAGGGGAAAGGCTACCAGGCCCGGTCTGCTGCCCAGTAGGATGCAATCTCCTGTCCAGAAACACTGTCAGTCAGACAGTCCAGTCTACGTAGAAATGATTTGCCATCGTATGTATGGCAGATGTCAGTTGTTTCAATGAAACAGTGAATGTTGTTCGCTACAGTGTAGTGTATTTTGAAGTAACCATGTGATCGTCTACCTTAAAGGGGCAATCTGCAGTTGTTACATCCATTTTTGGACTTGTAAATTATTAATATGTACCCATTGTTTCTTGGCAAATATGACTTATACATTCATCATGAGCTTAGTTCAACTGTCGTACCCCATCAGAACCCAAAATATATAAGCTTGTTTTACTCCAATGTTTATAAACAAAGTACATGGAAACAAACACTATAAACAGTAGCTTCAAAATATGGTTCAAGCTATAATGTTGATATCATGGATGGTTACTCCTTAGCCGTGCCTATGAATTTGAGTGTTAACCTTTCTCTAGCCCCATCCCTCAGCTTTTTACTGAAACGGGCAGAGAATACGCTTTGTTTTTGTTTCAACTGCTGACTGCCGCTTTAAGGAATGACGCCTGAAGGGGTTTTCACCACTAAACCACTTTGGGTTGAGTCACAGGTTGACTCACCTGTAATGCTGGTGTGAAACACCTTGAGCTGGAATGTGCATTGTAGCTAGGGCTTGACCACATAGTAAGAGTGTAATGTAGCTAGGGCTTGACCACATAGTAACAGTGTAATGTAGCTAGGGCTTGACCACATAGTAAGAGTGTAATGTAGCTAGGGCTTGACCACATAGTAACAGTGTAATGTAGCTAGGGCTTGACCACATAGTAACAGTGTAATGTAGCTAGGGCTTGACCACATGGTAACAGTGTAATGTAGCTAGGGCTTGACCACATAGTAACAGTAATGTAGCTAGTGCTTGACCACATAGTAACAGTAATGTAGCTAGTGCTTGACCACATAGTGACAGTGTAATGTAGCTAGGGCTTGACCACATAGTAACAGTGTAATGTAGCTAGGGCTTGACCACATACCAGTAACCTGAAGAGACGGGAGCTCAGGATTTTTGAATTTCTTGGAGGTTCTGGTACGGTGGCAGCATGGGGGTCTTGCCTTATTTTATTCATTTTAAATGTGTATTTTCATTTACTTTATAAATAAATGAAAATAAATGAGTTGGCTAGTGTCACAAATAATTAAGCTATATAACGGGTCATTGAGTTTGTGCATATTTTGCTTTAGTACCCATCTCAATTATATACTGTACCATGGAGATGAGATGTTAGTACAATATCTAGACTTGTAATTTGTTTGATCTCTTTTGGAATGTAAATATAGGATATTTTTTATGTATTGTCACCAAATTTGTTAACAATAAATACAATTGATTAACAGTGCATTTGATATTAACTACGCTGCCTGAAACATGACTTTATGGGCATATTATCACCACCAGCAGTAATAGGTAAGGAAGAAGAATGCCAACACACAGGTAGAACTTGGGATAGGTTTTATCAAAGCACAGAAGAAATATTAAACTGAATTACAGACAGGATATAAATTGAAGAGACATTCAGGCAACAGTTACCCATCAGTCAACTATTTTATAATGTTTCATCAAACAAATGAGGCCACGACAGACAAATTGCTTTAGGTCTATTTGATAATGACAGACTACAGACCACACACAAATCATATTCTTGATTAACACAAGATGAATCAGGAAAAGTCACGTGATCTCAGTCAAACTCAACCAGCAGGGAGACATTGCTTACCCCTGCCATCCATAGGCAGAACGTTCTGTTCCTCTAGTCTCGAAGTCATTGGATTCCAATTCAGAATCTTGGTGATGGGAGCCCATTGTTATTTCAAGGACAGAATACTATTGAGATGTCCATCCATGGGCAAATGATGCTGGCTACAATGCTGCTGCTAACAGCTCGGCCGAGTGTTTCTGTAGGTGCCTGTTGAGGTGTGTGCGGCGGGTGTAGCTCTTGTCACAGTGAGGGCAGGGGTACGGACGCACTCCAGAGTGAGTCAACAGGTGCTTCTTCAGATCAAACTTCCTCTTCAGGCTCTTCCCACACTCTGGACAAGAGAACGGCTTCTCACCTGAGGGACGGGACAGTATTAAGGACTGTAAATCAAGATTACACAGAGTTACTTCAGATTACACAGAACTACGATTAAATTGTTTGTTTTATTATCATTGATCACAAATGCATAAACGCATTGCATATGTCCTGCATTGCATATGAAAGTACAAACATGTTTAGCATTTCTTGGACAAATGACAGCAGTATCATTCATATACACCATATAATTGTTAAATCAACGGCCCCCTTAAAGGGATACTTTGGGATGTTGTCCCTTTATCTACTTCCCCAGAGTCAGATGATATTATGTCTCTGTGTCCAGTATGAAGGAAGTTAGAGGTAGTTCGCGAGCCAATGCTAACTAGCATTAGCGCAATGACTGGAAGTCTATGGGTATTGTTGTGGAAATTCTTACACAGGGATTTAGCAAATGCAATAGCGCTAGTTAGCAACTTCCTCCAAACTTCTCGCAGAGACATAAAAATGGTATCCACAACTTCATTGAACTCTTTGGGCCTCATTGCCAAAATCCGAGCTATCCCTTTAACTACAAGCTCCTGGTTCTGACCTGAGTGTGTCTTCATGTGTTCTGTCAGGTGACAGGATATGGAGAATGTCTTCCCACAGTCAACACAGCTGTAAGGTCTTTCTCCTGTGTGACAGCGCATGTGTTTCTGCAAGTCCCCACCAGAGGGCCACGCCTTTCCGCACACCTCACACACGTACGGCCTCTCGCCCGTGTGCCGCCGCACGTGAACGTTCAACCCGGCGAGCGCCGTGAAGCGTTTCCCACAGTAGGAGCAGTGGAAGGGCTTCTCGCCCGTGTGGATCCGGAGGTGTCCCTCCATGCCGTCTTTGGTCCGGAAGCGCTTGCCGCAGTGGGCGCAGAGAAAGGGCTTCTCCTCCGAGTGGGTTCTGAGGTGGGACTGGAGGGACCCCAGAGTAGTGAAGTTCTTCTCACACTGGTCACATTGATGAGGTCTGTCCACAAGATGGCTTCTCTGGTGGATCCTCATGAGGGTCAGGCCTGTAAACGTCTCCTCACAGTAGCGGCACTTGTACCTCTGGCCCTCGCTCCCCTCTGGGACCGGATGGGTCTGCTGGTGTTTGATGAGTTTGGCCTGCGAGGTGAATGTCTCGCCGCAAACAGGACAGACGAGTTTGGGTACGCGGTGCATCTGCCGGTGGGCGTCGCGCTCCTTCGCCGAGCCGAACACACGCTCGCACTGGGTGCAGGCGAAGCCGCCGCCGGAAGAGTGAGTCTGCTTGTGATTCGTCAGGCTAGAGAGGAGGCGGAAGCGTTTGCCACACAGGCAGCACTGGTGCAGTGGCTGGGCCCAGTGGGTCTTGTGGTGTCGGGTCAGTTCCAGCTGGGTCCTAAAGCCCGCCCCACATTGAAAACAGGTGTTGGTCTTGTGGGTGAGGCGGTGGCGGTACTGCTCGCGGAGCGATGCAAACCGCTTCCCGCACTGTGCGCAGTCGAAGGTGGCGTTGACACACACAGAGCGCTTATGGTCGTTCAGGCTCCAGGGCGTTGGGAAGCCAACGCCACACTGGGCGCATTTGTAGCGGCCGCCTCGCGAGTGTGTGGTCAGGTGACGCAGCACCTGGGAACGGTAGATGAAACACTTCCCGCACGTCGGACACTTATGGGCAACACGCCGGGGATTGTGGGATACGCTAGACGGGAGCGTCTCGGAAGACGATGACTCCCCTGTGGGGCTGTCTGTGAGGAAACAGGAAGAGAAGGTAATTGGTATTTTATTAGGATCCCCATTAGCTGCTGTGAAAGCAGCAGCTACTCTTCCTGTGGTCCAACACATAACATGAAACATGACACGAACATTAATAGACAAGAACAGCTCAAGGACAGAACTACGTACATTTTTAAAAAAGGCACACGAGAGGATAACCAGAGAGGATATTGGGAAATGGAGTTTGTAATGGAGGACAAAATAGGAATATCTTATGCGTACACCTGATAGGGAGCTGCAGCACAGGAGGCTGGTGGGGAGGACGGGCTTGTGATAATGGCTGGAGTGGAATGGTATCAAATAAACCACACACAGGTGTTTGATGCCATTCCATTTGCTTTGTTCCAGCCATTATTATGAGCTGTCCTCCCCTCAGCAGCCTCCTGTGAGCTGCAGGTGGTTAGGAGGGTATAAGACACTCACCTGTGTCATTCTCCACCCTAATACATTCTACAGGCTTATCAGACGACTCTGGGATGATGCTGAGGTGGGAAATAACATGTCATGTTAATCATTCATCATTTACCCAATACTCACACACAGTTCACGTTTCGACACTGTTCAAATAATGTACACTCAAAAACACACAAGATACAATCTGTCCATACTTACTGTCACGCTACTGCATTCCACACACATACACACACTCCCAAACACACGCTGACCACACTTTCCTCCTCAGTGTGGTGTTAGACACACACACACACACTCTGTCCATCATCACACTACCACTCACACACACACTTACCACTCAAAACACCCATTCTGATACAATCTGTCCATACTTACTGTCACGCTACCGCATTCCTAACACACCACACAAATACTGACCACACATACCTCCCCGGTGAGGCCTGGGGCTTTTGGCTGCTCACAGGAACAGTGTTCCTCTCTGGCGAGGGCCTGCTCTGTCCTGAGGGAGAGTTGACTGCAGTCTGCCCCCTGCAGGCCACAGGCAAGGTGACAGTGGGTGCAGACTGGGAGACGACAGCAAGAGAGTGCTGGCCCGGCTGGGGGATAATCATTATAGATTGGCTCTGAACAATGAAACCCATAATCCCTAGGTTGGACGTTTCCGTTTCCCCTGCCACTCTATTGGCTGATTCCTGGTCTTGACCAATCAGCTCGGCTACTTTCGATTTCTCGTCGTCCTCTCGTTTGATGCAGACCTTCTCCTGTTCTTCTCCTCCCTCTTCATCCATCCTTTCCTCAGGGAAGGGTTCTGACTCCCTGTCAGAGTCGGCAGAGGGACAGTACACCATCAAATTTGGAAGACAAACAGGTAGAGAGCTGAGGAGGTTGGTCTGGGATGGGCTGGAGTCTGCACAAGACAAGCGAGAAGCACAGCTGTAAACAATTCAAATAAAAACATTTGGACTTTTAAAACAACTGAGACTGCAGACTATGACTGGGTTGGTGATTTCTGCAGGGTTGGTGATTTCTGCAGGGTTGGTGATTTCTGCAGGGTTGGTGATTTCTGCAGGGTTGGTGACGTACCTCTATTTATCAGGTGTTCCCGGCAGCACGTTTGGCTCTGCAGCACAGACCTCAGCCTGTCACTGTGGGGGATAGACTGCAGACATTCATCCACACCACCGGGGACAGAGTCAAGCCAGGAAGCAGCCTGGGGAACACAGGGGGGAGATGTGTGCTGGTCAAAGTGTGGTTAGTAAATGTGGTCAATATGTAGCTTGTGTAGTCTCTTAGTAGTGAAGTTGATGGTTGACATGCGGTTGCCGGTCACTGTGTACCTGTTTAAAGTCTGGTACTGGCAGCAGCTCCTCCAGTCTGGAGAGGAACACACACACCAGAGACTCCAGCTCTGCATTAAAGTATTGACCAAACTGAGAGAGATAGTAGAGAGAGAAAGAGAGATATATAGTACAGAGAGAGAGATAGCAGAGAGAAAGAGATAGCAGAGAAAGAGAGATATAGTACAGAGAGAGATAGCAGAGAGAGAGAGACAGTAGAGAGAGATAGTACAGAGAGAGAGATAGTAGACAGAGAGATAGTAGAGAGAGAGAACAATTCTTCACTGAACTCAGAGTTTAGTACAGTGCTGTCACATGCTCTGCTGCATGTTACTCAAGTGAAGAATGATTCATTTTCTTACAGTCCATTGATCTCCTGGACTCCTCTGGGTGTATGCCATGAGCCTGGCTTTGGCATCCTCAAAGGCCTTGTCACTGGACTGTAAAAACAACAGACACATACCTTA